>NC_060130.1:977075486-977378516 GCF_021461395.2 Schistocerca americana | reverse complement strand
CTTTTGTAGGGATTTTTGAAAGTCAGATTGCGTTGCGCTAAAAATACTGTGTGTCACTTTAGTGAATGTTTGAGTGCGTTCAATTTTTGCTCAGCTGTTTGAAAAGCAAATAATGTAAGAGGTTTATCAGCACAGTAATTCAGAAATTTTTCAAAAGGGACGTTTCATATGTCGACCCTTAGCCGAGGATACCTCACTGGAATCTTCTGATTTTTTCTTGTAGTTTGTGTAATTAGTGTAGATTTTGTTTATTGCTAGCGCGAAATTGTAGAGAGAATCTCCTTTGTAGTTGCAGTCTTTCATTGTTGTACAGTAAAACAGTTATGGCATGCATGTAGATTTGCACCAAGTATTTCGCAGCTGCGTTTGCAATTAACTAGATATTATTTTCAGTGCTATGTTAATGTGTTCTCTTATTTTTGCTCTTCAAATTGTGCTTTTCTGTGTTATCGTGTGAAATATTGCGACAATAATAGTGTGTGAAAAACGTAACACTAGGCTCCAAAGTAAACTGAGAAATAATAGTGACGACGAGCGTAGCTTATCGGCACCACTGTGTAATGAATTAACAGACATTCGAAGTAGTAATTTGGTAATCGTGCATAGGGAAATGGAGTGCGCAGCAAGTAATGGCGTAGACAGTGGAACAATGAGAAAACAGGGAAGCATTATTGATCGATCGGTCGGCAACAGCTCGCCTCAGGAATCCGAAATGACAGGACACAATCTTGCAGAGACTTATTTTCTCAAATAAGTCAAGACACATTTTCTGCTTGTCAAAATGTGAATGTTGCCGGTGCAAATTCACTGCCGAAAAGCACTGAGGAACGTGTTTCAGACACCAGTGCATTGTTATTACAGTTAATGCAACAAATGGGACAAAGGCTACAAAAGTTAGACACAACGCTTGAACAAAATCAGAAACAAATGGGACAAAATCTTCAAAAGTTAGACACAATGGAACAAAATCTTCAAAAGTTAGACACAATGGAACAAAGTCTTCGGAAGTTAGACACCACTCTTGAACAAACACGTGAAGATTTAACTACTGAGTTACATAACATTGAATCGAAATGTCAAAAAGTCTGTAATGACGTAAAAACACAAATTTGTGAGCATTTCCAACCTATTTTTTCGCGTGATGAAAATGTATTACAGAATCACGAAGCAGCCATAAAAGAACTGCAAACTATTGTTCATGAAAATCACGACACTTTGCAAGCTAAAATTGACTCAGTTGCATCTACCGATTCGGTTACGCAACTTGCAAACACTCAGGAAAACTTAAAGGACACAGTAGATACTCCGAAAATTGGTTCAGAAAGACACATGGAGGAAATTAGTTCATTATCAGAGAAAGTAGTTGAACTTTCGGATCAGCTAAATAATTTATCTACGAAGGTAGATGATAATCTGAATGACACAAAACCGGTAGTCTTCAATGACACAGAAGAGTGCGAACACATTAGGAAATTCAAACAAAATCAGAATCAAATTAATACGCAACACCAAAGAGAAATCCGGGAAGTACAAGTTCAGCTGACACAGGTAATACAAGAATTACGTATTTCAGAGGACACTCGCGCTCCAATATGGGAAGAGGGACATAGAAATACGGAACAGCCACAAAATAATAACACAGCGCATTTCGGAAATTATGAAGGAAACTGGGAAGGTGCAACGAATTTTGAAATGGAACCGCCGAAACGACGTAACAATGACCGATATGTGACTAGCCGACATGATGATTTTGACTATAAGCTGTTCATTACTACACGTAAATTTAAAGCATTTAAGAATTCTGGCAACGACATTCATCCACAAGCATGGCTCCATCAATTCTCTCATTGTTTTCCTCCCAACTGGTCATTAAAGCACAGATTAGAATTTATGTGTGGCTATTTAGAGAATGAACCAGCTGTAAGAATGCGATCGGTCTTTCACGACTGCCACAGTGAAGGAGAATTTTATCATGCCTTCCTCTCAGCATATTGGTCTCAAGCTACACAAGACCGAGTAAAACATAGCATCATACTGATGAAACATTTCGAACAATCTGAATTTTCCAGTCTTGTGAAATATTTTGATGACATGTTGCACAAGAATCAGTACTTGTCAAACCCATACAGCCCCTCAGAACTCATCCGCATTTGCTTAATCAAACTACCTGAACATTTACGACATATTATTTTGGCAGGACGTTGCAAAGATGACATTGAAGCTTTTCAGGGACTGTTACAAGATATGGAAATTGACACTGACAATCGCGGAACGCGGAAACAGGAACACAACAATTACAGGTCACATCCGTCACAATTCCGTGACAACAGAAACAATAACTGGACACGACAAGTCTATTCTTACAACGCAAATCGTGACCAAAACAGACACCACCCATATGATAACCACTGGCAGAGTAGTAATAATTACAGGGAAAGATCACCTCTCCGCGGTAGTGACTATCACAGAGACAACCATAGAAACAGACAATATGGGAACAAACACAATTATTATCAAGGGAGACAGAATTACTTCAGACGCAACAGATCAGTGCGCAGTTATGATTCAGGGAGAAATTCTCCACCACGTGACAGACAAGAAAGAAACTATGGAATCCACCGACATGACGACAGACGATATGATCGTAACGAGAGACCTGAATTGCATCAGAACTGGCGAGATTCAAACAGAGCAGGGCACTCTCGACAAGGTGAATTTGTAGAAGTTAGGTCTCCTAATCCCAATAACGACGCGCGCCAACAAAGGAACAGACAATGACTCGCACCACAGGCAGCCGCGTGCGCCGGCTGGCTCAGAGAAAAATAACATAGACGCTAACCTTGAGAAAAGTTTTAGCATTCCTCACCGACGTATACCGCATGATAATTCCGTTCAAGTTGAACCTCTGCGTACTAGGAAGAGTAAAGGATTGCACCACATTTCACATGTAAAACCGTTTATTGAAAGATAATTTGCTTTATAACTTAGTCTTTGCCATAAAATTTTTCACTTCACGTTGCTAGTATGCTTTGTTAGACTTAGAAACTGTTAACACGCAACAATGTTTTGAAGTTAACTATCCAGTCTAGAACCTAGGGAACATTTTTAAACAGAAATTACGAATGCATTGTTATAGTGAACAGACAACACAGTGTTGTTATTTGTACATTCTTGCTTGTTAGTTGCACGATTACGTAACGACTATAAGGCTTACATACTTAGAACATATACTGGTACTGCTAATGAGATTTTAATGCAACATTTTGGTTTACTTGAAAATACATTCTGGATTTAAAGTACTTTCTGTGAGATACCAGATGACACAGTGGTTAGTTTATGTGACAGCTACACGATTTTATCACGACACTACTAATGAGTGACAATTTACAATGTTGCTTTTGCGTTGTTTCTGTTTTATATCTGCACAGTTTTCTCAATTCTTCTGGAAAGGGAAACACGTTTTAGTAGTAACTTTTGTGGTATAGCTACAATGAGACAGCCTTTTCCGTAGCACAACAATACATTACAGCACAGTACTTTCTTCATCACGGCAATAAGCGTAATAAGTGAGATATCTATACGCAAAGCATTTGACTTTTGTTTATCATGAGGTAGATACATGGACTTCTGCAGAACTTAGCTTTCGGAGGACAATAACTACGACACTTCCACAGAGATTATCTTACAGCAAGACGCACATTTAGCGCTACAGTACACGTATTTGAGTGATTAATTTTGTATTTAAATCATTTATTTTTAAAGATATTTGAATTACAATGATACAAAGGTTTTCTGTGATACATTTCATTCCATTGCTGTAATCTGTAACACCTGAGGGTGTAATTACATTAATCCTCAGGGGGGTACACGCCTACTTTGTGTACCATGTGTTTGGCAAGCACAAGGAGCCCCAGCTAACTGAGAGAGACAAACATTTTTTTTACTACATCAGTGACAGATGTTTATGTAATTACACAGTTGGATAACTTCACACTTATGAAACTGTATTTTGCCTGTACTTTGTGAACTGTTCATATTTTTTCAGAACCATTGTGATACTATGAGAGCTTTGAATGTTGTATTTGTTATGAGATCATGATTTTTAAAGTACGTTTGAGGTAGATGACACTATCGAAATGAGCAGAGAATTCTTTTTAGGTTTGGAAAGTATTGCAGAAAGCTACGACGATTTTGAGATTTGACTGAGGTGTTATGTTGTTATTATTACGATGACAATGTGTATTATGCTGTTGAGGTATGTTTATGATAAATAAGCTGATGCTATATGAGGAATTGGATTGTGCTATGTATTTATTATGATGAAATATTGAAGTGTCGTCGCAAGATTGACGTGTCGACGAATATGTATATGTGGAATAAGGTAAGGAGTAATGAATAGTGGTTAGGGACTCTGACTTGTGAAAAAGGATGTTGGAAACCAAGAGTCGTACTTTAAGAGTTATGAAATGTGTGTAAATGCATCAATGTATCACAATGCTGGCGAAAATATTTTGGACACTGTTATATTAATAAGATTTTGTTTCTACGCATTTGCAACGCAAATTCTCGACCCGTGAAATTTTGTATGTGAGACTGCCACTGTAGTGCAAACTGGTGTCGTAAATATTTCAGTAAGAAAGTTAAGTGACCACGTAATGCATAATGGGCACGACGCATTACGTGGGCAGCTGTGCGACAGTCGCCTGGAAAAAAGCCATTAGTGTGTGCCTTTCAGAGGCACAGGTGGAGAAAAAAGGAGGCCATTATCCTCGCTATTGACATTTCTTTGTAGAAAGCATCACAAATACGACACGCTCAAACTTGAAAATATATGATTAGACTGTGGAGCTCTTAATTTATGATATTTACTAAAATGCCTAATGAAATGATGAGAAACATTTTACACCTATTGTCTTTCTAGTTGAGAGATTGCTCATTTTGTTTGATATCTAGTTTCTAGCTGCACTGCAGCATTGGTTAAAATAAAATTTAACAGATGTACTAATAAAGATATTTTATGCCCACAGATCCAGTAAATAACCATTTTATAATGTTTGTCATTGTACTTAACCCCTCACCAAAGTACCGAGTTCTATACTGTTTCTTGTACCTTTGTAAAAGCCCTTCCTTTAGCTGCTTGAAGTGTCCTGCCTTCCTCAAGGCCTCAGAACACCTTACATATGTTTTCGCTTCACCCGTTAGTCTAATCTAGGCTACATGTAACAACTGCTCATCAGACCAACCATTGCCGGCCAGAGTGTCCGAGCGGTTCTAGGCGGTTCAGTCCGGAACTGTGTGACCGCTACGGTCGCAGGTTGGTATCCTGCCTCGAGGATGGATGTGTGTGATGTCCTTAGGTTAGTTAGGTTTAAGTAGTTCAAAGTTCTAGGGGACTGATGACCTCAGAAGGTAAGTCCCATAGTGCTCAGAGCCATATTTTTGAGACCCACCATTCATCACAGCTGAAATTTCCAAGTCTTCCACAAACGAACCCACATTCTCAGATGCCTTGCCAGAAAAAGGAGTTACCAAACTTGCGGCAGCTAGATCAATCCCCTGTTCCCTAGGCAGCAACGACTGCTCAGATGTGGTTTCCCGCTCAGTTCTAGATGTTAATTCATTTCTCAACTGCGTATTATCCGCTATCAATTGTGCTACCTTCTGCAACGAAATCCGCACCGCTCCTAGTTGCGACACACCTTGCGTTCTTTACTCTGCCATTGTGTTGCTTTCGTTCCCAGGTAGTCCCGAAAAATCATTTAAGTACAAGAACAATCCGACTTCCTACAGCTCCGTATCACCATACTCAGTAACATCATAAACTAATACAAAGTAATCAAATGCGATGTAAAACAACATCTTACTGTAAAAAATACACTAACACTTATTCTGACAACAAAAAATACTATGCATAGGGAAAATATCTAAAATGTGGATTGCCATGAGCCATTCTCGAAAGAACCAAAAAGAAAGGAAATGTCCAACACTCAAAAGAACAATTTTGAAAACAGTCAACACATCTAGTGACTGTACTGTAGGCCGGCCAGAGTGACTGTGCGGTTCTAGGCACTACAGTCTGGAACCGAGCTACCGCTACGGTTACAGGTTCGAATCCTGCCTCGGGCATAGATGTGTGTGCTGTCCTTAGGTTAGTAAGGTTTACTTAGTTCTAAGTTCTAGGCGACTGATGACCTCAGAAGTTAAGTCGCATAGTGCTCAGAGCCATTTGAGCCATTTTGTAGGCGGTGGGCTCGAACATCGTACTGGACAGATGACGTCCGCTATTCTGACACCAAATGTTGTCAGGTGGGTGCCAGAAGGTGCCGTATTACAACTCGGCGAGAAGTTTCCAAACGATTTATTCGCTTCCTTTACAGAACTTTGTTCACCTCACAGGTCCCGCATTGCTGAGGAAGTACTCCCAGCAGCTTGTGCAATGCAATAATGCAATGCTTTGTCGTGCCGGTCTTGTTCGCTAGCTGTAGAGTTCCGATTACGTCAGGATGGCTGCGCCAGCAGCCAACTCAGCAGCCTCGATCCCGGCTGACTCCACCCTGCTCCGCCGGGAGCCGTAGGCCTGCCCCACTGCTGCTTCTTCCTCGGCTGGCGTAGCTGGGAACGAGGTGGCAACGACTGCCCACGCTATCCAGCGTCTGAACCGGCAGCCCCTGTTGCCTCCATTCCACTCCGGAACCGCTGGTCGGCGTTAATTTACTGCAATCCAGCCGGCACCTGGCTGTAACTTGTGCATCCGCAGCTCGTGGTCGTGCGGTAGCGTTCTCGCTTCCCGCGCCCAGGTTTCCGGGTTCGATTCCCGGTGGGGTCAGGGATTTTCTCTGCCTTGTGATGACTGGGTGTTGTGTGATGTTCTTAGGTTAGTTAGGTTTAAGTAGTTCTAAGCTCTAGGGGACTGATGACCATAGATGTTAAGTCCCATAGTGCTCAGAGCCTTTGAACCATTTTTTGTAACTTGTGCGTTCCGAAATATTTCACCAAATCTAAGTTCCCTATCTTAATCTGTGATGCCACTACATTAGATAGGGTACAGCTAAGAGTCTGAACTCCATCAAAGATGTAGGAAATGTATTGGACTTGTGTTTAACAGTTGCAAGAGATTTAGAATAGATTCTCAGGTAGTCAGCTCGCACCAACAGCAGCCACTGCTGCCACCGATCAAAGGTAAATACATGTGATTGTGCTACGCCAGCAAGTCATATTCAGCTGACACTCAGAACTGCGGTCGTCTCCATCGCTCCTAATTTTTGTACATTCTACCATGACCTACAGTTAAACATATTCTCGATTGTCAGGTTTAACTGAAGCAGAAATGCGAGATATCTGATCTAATGAAAAGGATTGATCAGCCACTGTAGAGTGCTTTATAATCTGAAATTATTAAAGTGTTTTAATTGTGTACTTCTTTTTGATTGCTATTTGCCGGCGCTCATTCAATTTTGGGTATTTTCTTTGTGCATTTTAGTGAAATTGTTATCTCTGGCCTTAATTGTAATCAATTTGTTTGTATATTTTTGACCCCAAGAAATGGTTATCAATCATCTTACCATTATAGAACCTTGTAATAGTTAGGAATTTCGCTTCACAGGTGTAAGCACCCAGTACCAATATTTTACCATCCTATATGCAATTTTGCTAGCTCTGCTATGTCACGAAGTCATACTTAGTGTGAAAATAAACCTTAATAACAAAAACTTAAGATTTTCAATTTAGAAATCATATAGTTACTCCTGAACCTGTACATTAAATTCTGTTAGCCATAGTGTTTCCTTTACGTGGAGTTTAGTGGTACAGACACTGAGAGCATTGTCTGATTACATCACTGTCCGTACTGCTAATCTGTTCTGAACTATGTATGGGTGAGATGGTATTCTCCCACCTTTCAGGATGTAGGTTCAACACCAAATTCCCAAAAACAGTCACAGAGCGTCCTTGTATGACTGTGATAGAAAGATAGTTCAGAACCAGTCTCACACATGTTAGACTGCTACATAATGTTTTCGATGTGAAAAATCACAAATCAAAGCATCAGAACTGTTCTGGCAACCTGGCATGAAACATCGTCCCAGTGGCAGACAAGATATCACCTTGAGCACTAGCGCAATCGAAACAATACGAATTCGTAACTAATGTAGTTCGAAATTGGTTGAGAAGAATATAATTTATGTTATCAGATCTTCTTTGAACGTTCATCATGTGATCATTATGTAAAGCTAAGGTCACATTCTGTAAGCCAAATGTAGGAAAAGTGTTCAGACGACTCTGTTGTATTGAGGTTACTACCATGTAATTAACAAGGTGTTTAATATGGGCTGGAAAAATGGCATAGCAGTGAACAATTTACGGAAACTACGCAAACACTGTTGGGCAAGCAACCTATCCTGTTGTGAGAAAAAGAGACCATGAACCATCCCAATAATGCTTTTTATTAGATGTACAAGAAATTTCCTAACACTGGTGTACCTTCTAAGACAAAGAAATAGGACACACCACGAATAAGTTATCCGAATGGGACCGAAATAGAAACATGTGACTTGCATGTATGGTTAATGAAATGACAGAAATTTTAGAAATGTTAGATGGTTTATTCAAGGGAAAAAGTTTCAATGACTTTGCAAGTAAATAATGCGTTGATCGATCTATGGCCCTTATACGAACAGTTATTTGGATTGGCATTGATTGATATAAATGTTGGATGTCCTCAAGAGGGATATCATGCTTTGGTGCATTAGATCTTCAAAATACCCCGATCTTTGGAGGGTCCTGCCAATAATGCTCCAAAGCATTGTCAGTTGGTGAGAGATCTGGTGACCCTTGTGACCAAGATAGGGCACGGCAAGCAGTAGAAACCCTTGCTGTGTACGAATGGGCGGTATCTTACGAGGATGGCGTGCCATGGAGGGCAACAACTGAGCAGCTGGTCCCTGCCTGATCGACAAACAATGTTGATATCAAATACTATGACGATATTTCAAATATCAGTTGATAAATTAATGTAGATAACACAGTCTAAAGCGCTTATCGCCTTAATTTTCCGCCATATTGTGACATTCGAAACCAGTTGATACTCACAAGGATCCTTACTGAGTAGATCTTTTCGATTTACGTCATGCGAATAAGATTTGAATGTCAGCTTGTGGGGCGGTGGGTGGAATAATTGTTAACTGTTCCTATTATTTATTTAATGCTGTTGTTTGCCATACTGAACACTGGCTCTCTAACTACAATATTGGCAACCAGAAAGTGATTAGCAAAACGTGAAGCCTGTAATTAGAATTCCTAGTGCCCACTTCATCTGAGAAACACATTTATAGCTACGGCTTACAGCTCTGAGGAATTAGGAGATTGTCTGTGATTCATAATCAAAAACCATTCTCTCTAAAATGTTCACTATATTCTGAACGTCACAGACCAAAGAGCATCCACACAATCCAACTACCAGAGCAGTCCAGAGTCTAATGCGCTGATGCAACTATAACTGTTCCAATTAAATGTTTAAGTGAATGCTCGCCATAATTTGATGATAATGTTCATCAAACACGACGCTAAATAATGGTAGAATGTCTGTCCTGCGGCGGCACAGGAAAATACGACACACGCAAACTGAAGATAGATCATTAAAGTCATCCCAGAATTAACACTTCACTCGAAAACGATTTCATGGTTACGTGTATCCCGAGTAACTTATTACTGCATCCGAGGCTGTTTATATCAACGATACCGACGCAACGCGACTCCTGGCACAGGTGGTGCGCTAATCTGCGTCTGGAGAGAACTGGGGCCTCCTTTTTTCGCGCAGCGTTCTTACATATAAAGTCGCGGTGCGGACGGCTAAGGGAACGCCTGATCAAATCTGCTCTCCCAACTAGCCGCTGGGCTGGTAATGCACCACTTTAAGTCATCGAATAAATCATTGCTTCCTTTGCTGATGGCCGATGAAGCTCTCAATTTAAATGTGCAATCACCACACAGGTAAGTAATCACAATAAAAGTCTGACGTGGCTAAGCCAAATGTTTTGGGCGAGAGAATTAATTTAATTACACTACGCGCAGTAGACGAGCTCTGAACTTGCCCTTTGGAGTTACACTATCGCTATAGTTTTCTAGTTATTCGGTTGAAACTTCTCACATCTTTATGATTAAAGCGGATCTCCATTCTACGTAAATTTAAACATCCTAGCTTTATTTATTCGCCTACTTAATCTATCTTGCTTCCTTAATTTTTAAGGTAACAACCAGAAAATCATGAATTTCAACTAAAATTAGAATTTGTGAGATCCAGAATACTGTTTCTACTAAATTATTACGCAAAAGGAATCTAAATATAAATTTTTAAGTTTCTAGCTCTTTTCTATTGCGCCAATGATTTATACAGAAAAACGTCCAAATTTCGAAAATAGTTTAAGTTATTGAACTGATATTCAACACATATTGATTTAGTATTACTCCTGACAATCTAGAAACGTTTCAGGTTATTTACTTGATTTTTAAAGTATTGCGCAACATTTATGACGTCAGAGCTAGTTACAGCGGACTGGCTGGCGCACAATGGAAAGACTGATGTGAATTTTATAAGGCGTGAGTAGGCTGCTTCCCTAAAAGCTCCTCGACATCAATTCCCTAAAGCAGTACTACGCAGTTCACAACGAAAGTTGCCTTTAAGGATTAAAAGACATCTCATCGCTGTTACACACAAAACATTTTCGTCATATTAACGTAGTCTCCAGTACTTTTATGTAGACTATGTATTTCATAAAAAAGGAAAAGTGAATGAACAGTTATTGAATCATAAGTGAGTAATTAGATTAGATTAGTATTTGTTCCCTAGATCATGAATACGACACTTTGCAATCATGTGGAACGTGTCAGGTTAATCTATTTTTTTGGGGGGAGGGGGTTGGGAAATTACCCACTTACTATATCCAAAAATTCATCTAATGAGCAGAAGGAGTTGCCATTAAGAAATTCTTTTAATTTCCTTTTTAATGCTATATGGCTATCTGTCAGACTTTTGATGCTATTAGGTAAGTGACCAAAGACTTGTGTGGCAGCATAATTTACCCCCTTCTGAGCCAAAGCTAGATTTAACCTTGAGTAGTGAAGTTTATCTTTTCTCCTAGTGTTGTAGCCATGTACACTGCTATTACTTTTGAATTGGTTAGGATTGTTAATAACAAATTTCATAATTGAATATATATATTGTGAGGCTACAGTGAAGATCTCTAGCTCCTTAAATAAGTGTCTGCAGGATGATCTTGGTTGAGCTCCAGCAATTATTCTGATTACACGCTTTTGTACAATGGACACTCTTTTACTCAATGATGAGTTATCCCAGAATATGATGGCATTCGAAAGCAGAGAATGAAAATAGGCGTGGTACGCTAATTTACTACTAGGGCATGCAGCTTTACTGTATGATTAAACGATGATGGAGTCCTCTTGAGTGAAATATTCCGGAGGTAAAATTGTCCCCCATTCGGATCTCTGGGCGGTGGCTACTCAAGAGGACGTCTTTATCAGGAGAAAGAAAACTGGCGTTCTACGAATCGGAGCGTGGAATGTCAGATCCCTTAATCGGGCAGGTAGGGTAGAAAATTTAAAAAGGGAAATGGATAGGTTGAAGTTAGATGTAATGGGAATTAGTGAAGTTCGGTGGCAGGAGGAACAAGACTTTTGGCCAGGAGAATATAGGATTATAAATACAAAATCAAATAAGGGTAATGCAGGAGTAGGTTTAACAATGAATAAAAAAATAGGAGTGCGGGTAAGCTACTACAAACAGCATAGTGAACGCATTATTGTGGCCAAGATAGACACGAAGCCCACGCCTACTACAGTAGTACAAGTTTATATGCCAACTAGCTCTGCAGATGATGAAGAAATTGATGAATGTATGGTGAGATAGAAGAAATTATCCAGGTAGTCAAGAGAGACGAAATTTTAATAGTCATAGGTGACTGGAACTCGACAGTAGGAAAAGGAAAAGAAGGAAATGAAAGAGGAAGCCGCCTGGTAGGATTTTGCACAGAGCATAACTTAATCATAGCTAACACTTTGTTCAAGAATCGTGAGAGAAGGTTGTATACGTGGAGGAACCCTTGAGATACTAGAAGCTTTCAGATAGATTATGTAATGGTAAGACGGAGATTCAGGAAACAGATTTTAAATTGTAAGACATTTCTAGGGGCAGATGTGGACTCTGACCACAATCTATTGGTTATGAACGGTAGATTAATACTACAGAAACTGCAAAAAAGGTTGGAATTTAAGGAGATGGGACCTGGATACACTGAAAGAACCAGAGGTTGTACAGAGTTTCAGGGAGAGCGTAAGGGAACAATTGACAGGAATTGGGGAACAAAATACAGTAGAAGAAGAAGGTAATAGTGAAGGCAGCAGAGGATCAAGTAGGTAAAAAGACAAGGGCTAGTAGAAATCCTTGGGTAACAGAAGAGATACTGAATTTAATTCATGAATGGAGAAAATACAAAAATGCAACAAGTGAAGCAGGCAAAAAGGAATACAAACATCTCAAAAATGAGATCGACAGGATGTGCAAAATGGCTAAGCAGGGATGGCTAGAGGACAAATGTAAGGATGTAGAGGCTTATCTCACGAGGCGTAAGATAGATATTGCCTACAGGAAAATTAAAGATACCTTTGGAGAAAAGAGAACCACTTGCATGAATATCAAGAGCTCAGATGGAAACCCATTTCTAAGCAAAGAAGGGAAAGCAGAAAGGTGGAAGGAGTATATAGAGGGTCTATACAAGAGCGATGTTCTTGAGGACAATTTTATGGAAATGGAAGAGGAGGTAGATGAAGGTGAAATGGGAGATATGATACTGCGTGACGAGTTTGACAGACCACTGAAAGACCTAAGTCGAAACAAGGCCCCGGGAGTGGACAACATTCCATTAGAACTACTGACAGCCTTGGGAGAGCCAGTCCTGACAAAACTCTACCATCTGGTGAGCAAGATGTATGAGACAGGCGAAAGTCACTCAGACTTCAAGAAGAATATAATAATTCCAATCCCAAAGAAAGCAGGTGTTGACAGATGTGAAAATTACCAAACTATCAGTTTAATAAGTCACAGCTGCAAAATACTAACGCGAATTCTTTACAGACGAATGGAAAAACTTGTAGAAGCCGACCTCGGGGAAGATCAGTTTGGATTCCGTAGAAATGTTGGAACACGTGAGGCAATACTGACCCTAAGACTTATCTTAGAGAATAGATTAGGGAAAGGCAAACCTAGGTATCTAGCATTTGTAGTCTTAGGGAAAGCATTTGACAATGTTGACTGGAATACTCTCCTTCAAATTCTGAAGGTGGCAGGGGTAAAATACAGGGAGCGAAAGGCTATTTAGAAGTTGTACAGAAATCAGATGGCAGTTATAAGAGTTGAGGGACATGAAAGGGAAGCAGTGGTTGGGAAGGGAGTGAGACGGGGTTGTAGCCTCTCCCCGATGCTATTCAATCTGTATATTGAGTAAGCAGTAAAGGTTACAAAAGAAAAGTTCGGAGTAGGTATTAAAATCCATGGAGAAGTAACAAAAACTTTGAGATTCGCCGATGACATTTTAATTCTGTGAGGAACATCAACAAAAGCAAAACGAGGGTAATGGAATGTAGTCGCATTAAGTCGGGTGATGGTGGGGGAATTAGATTAGGAAATGAGACACTTAAAGTAGCAAAGGAGTTTTGCTGTTTGGGGAGCAAAATAACTGATGATGGTCGAAGTAGAGAGGATATTTAATGAAGACTGGCAATGGCAAGGAAAGCGTTTCTGAAGAAGAGAAATTTGTTAACATCAGGTATAGATTTAACTTCAAGAAGTCGTTTCTGAAAGTATTTGTATGGAGTGTGGCCATGTATGGAAGTGAAACATGGACGATAAATAGTTTAGGCAAGAAGAGAATAGAAGCTTTCGAAATGTGGTGCTACAGAAGAATGCTGAAGATTAGATGGGTAGATCACGTAACTAATGAGGAGGTACTGAATGGAAATGAGGAGAAGAGGATTTTGTGGCACAACTTGACTAGAAGAAGGGATCGGTTGGCAGGATATGTTCTGAGGCAGCAAGGGATCACCAATTTAGTGCTGGAGGGCAGCGTGGAGGGTAAAAATCGTAGAGGGAGGCCAAGAGATGAATACTTTAAGCAGATTCAGAAGGATGTAGGCTGCAGTAGGTACTGGGAGATGAAGAAGCTTGCAAAGGATAGAGTAGCATGGAGAGATGCGTCAAACGAGTCTCAGGACTAAAGACCACAACAACAATATCGCCAAAATTTACAATGGCCCTAACAGTATAAGTAGCTGAACTCAAACGTCTGAGGAAATCTTCAGTGTGATTTTTCAAGTTCTACATTAGCTACCGATTTCTGATCTAAGTCTATATTTATTAATGGTGTCATTCCATTTACTGTGTGGCACTGTATATACTGGTTTTTGTCAAAGTCAAATGAGAGCCCATTTGCAGAGAACCACTTGATGATTTTCTGAAAAACATCGTTTACAATTTCACCAGTTAATTTTTGTCTGTTGGGTGTGATAGCTATACTTGTATCATCGACAAAAAGTACCAGCTTTGCGTCTTCGTGAATATAGAATGGCAATTCATTAATATATACACTCCTGGAAATTGAAATAAGAACACCGTGAATTCATTGTCCCAGGAAGGGGAAACTTTATTGACACATTCCTGGGGTCAGATACATCACATGATCACACTGACAGAACCACAGGCACATAGACACAGGCAACAGAGCATGCACAATGTCGGCACTAGTACAGTGTATATCCACCTTTCGCAGCAATTCAGGCTGCTATTCTCCCATGGAGACGATCGTAGAGATGCTGGATGTAGTCCTGTGGAACGGCTTGCCATGCCATTTCCACCTGGCGCCTCAGTTGGACCAGCGTTCGTACTGGACGTGCAGACCGCGTGTGACGACGCTTCATCCAGTCCCAAACATGCTCAATGGGGGACAGATCCGGAGATCTTGCTGGCCAGGGTAGTTGACTTACACCTTCTAGAGCACGTTGGGTGGCACGGGATACATGCGGACGTGCATTGTCCTGTTGGAACAGCAAGTTCCCTTGCCGGTCTAGGAATGGTAGAACGATGGGTTCGATGACGGTTTGGATGTACCGTGCACTATTCAGCGTCCCCTCGACGATCACCAGTGGTGTACGGCCAGTGTAGGAGATCGCTCCCCACACCATGATGCCGGGTGTTGGCCCTGTGTGCCTCGGTCGTATGCAGTCCTGATTGTGGCGCTCACCTGCACGGCGCCAAACACGCATACGACCATCATTGGCACCAAGGCAGAAGCGACTCTCATCGCTGAAGGCGACACGTCTCCATTCGTCCCTCCATTCACGCCTGTCGCGGCACCACTGGAGGCGGGCTGCACGATGTTGGGGCGTGAGCGGAAGACGGCCTAACGGTGTGCGGGACCGTAGCCCAGCTTCATGGAGACGGTTGCGAATGGTCCTCGCCGATACCCCAGGAGCAACAGTGTCCCTAATTTGCTGGGAAGTGGCGGTGCGGTCCCCTACAGCACTGCGTAGGATCCTACGGTCTTGGCGTGCATCCGTGCGTCGCTGCGGTCCGGTCCCAGGTCGACGGGCACGTGCACCTTCCGCCGACCACTGGCGACAACATCGATGTACTGTGGAGACCTCACGCCCCACGTGTTGAGCAATTCGGCGGTACGTCCACCCGGCCTCCCGCATGCCCACTATACGCCCTCGCTCAAAGTCCGTCAACTGCTCATACGGTTCACGTCCACGCTGTCGCGGCATGCTACCAGTGTTAAAGACTGCGATGGAGCTCCGTATGCCACGGCAAACTGGCTGACACTGACGGCGGCGGTGCACAAATGCTGCGCAGCTAGCGCCATTCGACGGCCAACACCGCGGTTCCTGGTGGGTCCGCTGTGCCGTGCGTGTGATCATTGCTTGTACAGCCCTCTCGCAGTGTCCGGAGCAAGTATGGTGGGTCTGACACACCAATGTCAATGTGTTCTTTTTTCCATTTCCAAGAGTGTATTAAGAACAGCAGAGGACCCAAGACCGAACGTTGCGGCACCCTATTCTTGATTGTTCCCCAGTCTGAGAAATCATCAGTTTTTTGCATATTATGTGAACTGCTTATATCTACTTTCTGCACTCTTCCGGTTAGGTATGATTTAAACCATTTGAGCACTGTCCCATTCATACCACAGTACTTGTGCTTATCTAGAAATATTCCACGATTTACACAATCAAAAGCCTTTGATAGATCACAAAAAATCCCAATGGGTGGTTTCCGATTACTCATAGCATTTAATATTTCATTAGTTAAAGTATATATAGCATTTTCCGTTGAAAAACCCTTCTGGAAACCAAACTGACATTTTGTTAAAACTTTATTACAAGGCAGTCTGAAGAGAGATTGGGCGGTAGTTGTTGACATCAGACGTATTCCTTATTTTATGCAGTGGTTTAACAATGGCACACTTCAGTGCCTTGCTTCGGAGAGCTATTACATATGTGGGTAAGAATCCCACTTATTTCTTGGGAACAAGCTTTTATTATCCTGCTGTAAATACTATCAAGTCCATGTGAGCTTTTATTCTTGAGAGAGTTTACTGTCTTCCTAATTTCAGAAGGAGAGGTGGGTGGAATTTCAATTGTATCAAGTGGTGTGGTAAGGCCTCTTCCATTAACTGCCCTGCTTCTACTAATGAACATTTAGATTCTAATTTCTCTACAACATCTAAAAAAATGATTATTCAAAATGTTTTCGACTTCCGGCTTGTTGTTTATCAAGTTTCCATTGGCTTTGATGGTGATGCCATCATCCTGTACTCTTGGTTGCCCTGTCTCCCTTGTAATAATATTCCAAATTGTTTTCATATTGTTATCAGTGTAATACAAGTAGCATCCTTTTACTTTCAATATTGATCCCGTTAAAAGTATAGTAATCACAATAAATTTAAACTTGAGACAAAAATGCAAACCATAAAAGAAAATTAAATACTAATACTGATATATATAATTTTTTTATTTGAATGGTGTCAACGGCCTTGCCGCAGTGGTAACACCGGTTCTCGTCAGATCACCGAAGTTAAGCGGTGTCAGGCTGGGCTAGACTTGGATGGGTGACCATTCAGTCTACCGACCACAAGCGGGGTGTACTCAGCCCTTGTTAGGCAAACTGAGGAGCTACTAGACCGAGAAGTAGCAGCTCCGCTCTCGTAAACTGACGTACAGCGGGGAGAGCGGTGCGCTGACCACGTGCCCCACCATATCCGCATCCACTGACATCTGTGGGCTGAGGATGACACGGTGGCCGGTCAGCCGGTTGGTACCGTTGGGCTTTCGAAGGCTCGTTCCAGAGGAGTTTCGTTTAGTTTAGTTTATTTGAATAGTAATGTCCTTCGCATATTTGTGTCAAATTGTGTTTCATTTTGGGGCAATCATTAATTAAAACTAAAAGTATATGTTTCTATCGTCAAACATGATTCTATATTAGTTAATTAATTTCCCATTTCATAATAAATACAAAATTTAAATAAAAGCGAAGGATGATTGATTCTAGCACGATTCGTATCAATGACTCTGCAGCTACCTGACCTTAGCGTACACACGTAACTACTGACGACTACATTAATAATCTGGGGTGTATTGTACATAAGAACTCTCGAATATCGTCTAATCTTCAAAGCCTACTTTTCGGTTTTATTGAGAACTGTGTCGTGCTGCTTTACGAATTTTATACTGGGGCATTCACCTTGCGTGTAAATTTTGTGAATAACAAGAGAGACTGCAAGCATCATTGTGGAAGGCGCCTAATCAAACTAGGTCATTGATTCCAACCTGGTCGTAATTTCCCCCTCACTAGTAAAATGATTTTTTGGGGGGGGAGGGGGGGATGAAATCAGATAAGATTAGACTACGGTTAAAGCATGAAGCTAAATTGTTTTAAGAAATCTGTATTACAACCTCTTTGGACCAAAAATTTTTGAACAGGCAACTAATTCTAGAACTGTCAAACACGAGCATTATCACATTGCGCACTGCATCTGAGGTCACAGAGAATGTATTAACGACATTATTTGAAATTCGATTGCAGCGGGCGAAGATAACTAGCCGCAGCCGGTCACTTGTTTGGTGCGCCACGTACATTATTAGCTGCGCCGCGTTATTGGTTCGCTTGTTTCGCTTCTTTACTCAGTTAGTCGTGCGCTTGACAAACCAGGACACGGACATGTGAAATGAATGCGTTGTTAATGTCTCCGATTTCACTACGTTCTCAACGTATTTTGGATTGTTAGAGAGGAGCAGGTGACAATAATTTTTTTCTGTTGAGGTGCACACTATTGGACGATAATTTACAGGACGGCGTTTCGTTTACAGATAGACACAAATAAGTAGATAAGTGGTTATGTGTCACTTTCTTTTAGATATGGTGCTACTGTCCGGTAATCATAGAAACAACTACTAAATACCGGACACACTCGCAGTAAAAAATTATTTCATAGAAAGGATGGAACTGAAATCTGCATGTGCTGCAAGCAGGCATTTATGCTACAGAATAAAAGTTGCAAGTACAGTTCTGTGATTTCCAGCATGAGCATAATCGTGCTTCAAAGCTTGTGAAGTCGAGGAAATGTACGGCAAGGAAATTCTCGTATAGATCTATGACGCTTATTTTATTACAAAATAATTATTACCATAAAAGGAGAAAACTATAATTCTGGATGGAGGCAAGACTACCGCTACAGATCTTAGTCGGGTGTACACTGTAATAAGATTTTCGATCTTTCGAATGATGATGGCTACATATAAATTTAGCTCCTACGAATAAAATCTATAGGAAGTTGATTACTCTACATAATGCGTCAAGCTTTCCTCGTAATGTCATCAAGCATTTATATCACGATCACCTACACCAACAGGACCAAACTGCATTCATATGGCGCGCAAGGAAGGCATTTCTTCCTGGCAGATTAAAACTGTGTGCCAGACTGAGACTCGAACTTGGGACCCTTGCCTTTCGCGGGCAAGTGCTCTACCGACTGAGCTACCCAAGAACGACTCATGCCCCGTCCTCACAGCTTTAATTCCGCCAATACCTCGTCTCCTACCTTCCAAACTTCACAGAGGCTCTCCTGCGAACCTTGCAGAACTAGCACCCCTGGCAGGAGAGCCTCTGTGAAGTTTGGAAGGTAGGAGACGAGGTATTGGCGGAATTAAAGCTGTGAGGACGGGGCGTGAGTCGTGCTTGGGTAGCTCAGTCGGTAGAGCACTTGCCCGCGAAAGGCAAAGGTCCCAAGTTTGAGTCTCGGTCCGGCACACAGTTTTAATCTGCCAGGAAGTTTCATATCAGCGCACACTCCGCTGTAGAGTGAAAATTTCATTCTAGAAGGCATTTCTGTAAGGCTCACAGTTAGTGGTACACTCTGCTGTAACGCCCCTCTCAGCTCAGACTTTAAGCAGCTGCATGTATCACTTGGGCCTTACTGCAGTCCTGCTCAGCAAATACGTGGGGAAGAACGAACACCACATTCGGAATTCCGCTCACATTGTATAGCACCTTAGTCAACAGCGGCTCCGTGATCAGCTTTAATATAGTTTCTCTCTTCTCTAGACTCACACTTCCTGAGTCGTTGGAAGCTCGAGGATTGCTTTACTGAACTTTTTACCGGTTTGTGGCATCAACTTATTTCCAAATAGAATTAAAATATATATTATACCGTCATGTATTGTTATACCCAGATACTTAAACGACGTGACTGTATCAAGCAGGACACTGCTAATGCTTTCAGAACATTGGGGGGAGGGGGTTTGTTTCTGTTCCTCATCCGCATTGACTCACATTTTTCTACATTTAGAGCTAGCTGTCATTCATTACACCAACGCGAAAATTTGTGTGAGTCATCTTGTATCCTCCTACAGTCACTCAACCTCGACGCCTTACCATACAACACTACATCGAAGGTTAGGTGGGGTATCTATATCATGGATAGACAGTAAATAGAGTAGACCACACCAAAGAAGGGATACTAGCAAACAACTTCCTGTTCTTAGTATCAAGTGACTACAAAGCATCTTTAGTGGAGAGAGCAAGTACAGTCCTTGTCTGAATGCAGGAGGTATTTAGAGACAAAGAATAGTCAGCAGCAGTGAACATGATGGTGCACATGCTGCAGAAATGTTAAATTTTCTCTAACGGACATCACATTGCCTATTTAGGAGGCCACTATATCTCTAGACAGGCTGTGTACAGATATCTGGCGGTACATCAAGACAGGACATTAATGATCCATCAGAACATCAGCGATTCAGCGTCATAAAGTATGTATAGTGATCCATAAGTTTATAAAAACGGGTACTACCTCCTACAGACTACCACTTATGGAAAATAGGACTTATTACAATGTTAAATATACAGTCATTATGAGTTTCGTGGCCAGTATGTGGGCACGCCATCTCTGCTGGGCTCGTTATAGGAATGTCTTGCGGAAGAAGCAGAGACGAATGCTAATAATGGTTTTCGGAGCATTTGAAACAACATCAGTAGAGTAGCTCCTTGTGATTTTAGTTATGTTGACATTAGCCATTACCGATAGAAATCTTGTTGCCTAATACTGGCTCAAGAAGGGCTGGGCTGACGTGGTCTAAATATTAATCAGTTTAGAAATCAGTATGAAGTCCAGCTAATGCACTGGTGCGTTGGTACCTGGCAGAGCGACAGGGACACGTCTGATAAGGTTAAGTGAGCGACGAATCTTCTCACATTTCCAGGGAGTCCTAAAACCGCACCATATCTCATTCAGTTGAGGTGTTGTTCACCTGTTGACTGGGTTCAAAAAATGATTCAAATGGCTCTGAGCACTATGGTACTTAACAGCTGAGCTCATCAGTCACCTAGAACTTAGAACTACTTAAACCTAACTAACCTAAGGACATCACACACATCCATGTCCGAGGCAGGATTCGAACCAGCGACCGTAACGGTCACGTGGTTCCAGACTGAAGCGCCTAGAACAGCTCGGCCACACTTGCCGGCCTGTTGACTGGGCTCAGCCATTGCCCACAGCACCTTGATAGAATTCAATGTCAACAGGCAGAAGTATGCTGTTTAGGAATGTATGGCACCGCAGAAATCAGTGTATTCCTGTTGTAAGGAAAAGAATGACCTACAGCCGTCCTTATGATGTCGTTTATTCTCTAGCTACCAGTTTCGGCGCTTCAATGTGCTATCTTCAAGCCTTAGTTGATGCTGAATGTGCTATCCCGATCCTTATATATGATGCATCAGTGACCCACATAACTCGTTTAAGCAGACTTTTCGTAATTGTGATGTCTCTCCAACCATCAACTGTCAACTGCAAACTTGTAAGTTGACACTTGATGGTTGGAGAGACATCACAGTTACGGATAGTTTGCGTAAACCAGTTATGTGGGCCACTGATGCATTGTATACACTGAAGCGTCAAAGGAACTGGTATAGCACGCGGATTCAGGTACAAAGATATGTAAACATTCAGAAGACGGCGCTGCGGTCGGCAACGCCTATATAAGACAACATGTGTCTGACGCAGATGTTAGATCGGTTACTCTGCTACAACAGCAGATTATCAAGATTTAAGTCAGTTTGAATGTGGTGTTATACTCGGCACACGAGTGATGGGACACAGCATCTCCCAGGTAGCTATGTGTGGGGATTTTCCGTACGACCGTTTCACAAGTGTACCATGAATATCAGGTACCCGGGAAAGTATCAAATCTCCGACATCGCTGTGGCCGGAAAAAGATCCTGAAAGGAGGGACCAACTGGGCCATCAACAAGTGTCAGCGTGCGAACCATTCAAGGAAACATCGTCGACATGGGTTTTCATAGCCTTGATGACTGCACGCCACAAGCTTTACGCCTCTCCTAGGCCCGTCAACACCGACATTGGACTGTGATGACTGGAAACATGTGGCCTGATCTGACGAGTCTCGTTACAAATTGTATCGAGTGGATGAACATGTGCGGGCATGGAGACAACCTCATGAATCCATGGACCCTGCATATCATCTGGGGAATGATCAAGCTGTTGGACGGCTTTTAATTGTGTGGGGCATCGGCAGCTGGAGTGAGATGGGACCTCTGATACGTCTAGATACGAATCTGACAAGTGACACGTACGTAAGCATCCTGTCTGACCACTTGCATTCGTTCATGTCAATTGTGCATTCAGACGGACTTTGGCATTTCCAGTAGGACAATGCCACACATCACACGTCCAGAATTACCACAGAGTGGCTCCAGGAACACTCTTCTGAGTTTAAACACTTCCGTTGGGCACCAAACTCCCTAGACATGAACATTATTGAGCATATCTGGAATTCCTTGCAATGTGCTGTTCAGAAGACATCTCTACCCCCTTGTACTCTTATGGATTTATGGACAGCCGTGTTCAATTCATAAAGTCAGTTGCCTCCAGCACTATTTAAGACATCAGTGGAGTCTTGTTGCGGCCCTTTTTTGTGCTCGCGGGGGCCGTACACGATAAGATGGAGGTGTGCCACTTTCTTTGGCTCTTCATTGTATATGGATAGTGATAACACCTCCAGCATCAACTAAGGCTTGAAGATGGTGTACTGAACCTCTGAAACTGATAGCTACACAATAAGCGACGTCATAAGGATGGCTGTAGGTGTTTCATTTTCTTTCAATAGTGAACGGCTTAATCCCCAGACCTACAGTCAAAAAGATGGACTTACAAAAATTGTATTCTTAAGTTCATTGTGCAACCTCTAGAGACCAGAGATGTTGCAAGAAATCCATGTAAATGTGGATATTAAATACCGAGAGTGCTTGGAATTGTACAAATCAAGGAACATGCTGTCTCGTTTCAGTTGTAGAATGGATACTTCTACAAGCCTCAGGGAAATCAGTAGAATACGCTTAAAGCACACAACAATCGCAGAGTAAGTGTCAGTGGAAGGTAAAGTACGAGTGATGTGAGTGACGAAGTAATTAGTGACGCACTACGTGACGAAGATGTGTGTCACCTTCGTCTGCATCACCCACGCCGTCTTGACCCATCTCCTACGGTGGGTCTTGATTTTAATCGCCCTAGGTACTGTAGCTGTTGGTGTCTGTTTAAACTGGTCTTTTCCTCAGTGTAATTGGTGGGTAGGCAGCATTATGTAGTACTGTTAACGTATTGAAGCTGTGTACAAGCAGTGTTGAGGATATGGTAGGCTCGCAGTTTAACTTAGAGACCGTTGAGAATTACACAAATTTGGTGAAATGTATGAGTGGCATTAGGCGTTGATACACTGGACATGGATGTAGTGTTAACAACAGGAGTAGGTCGCACTGCATTGTAAAGAGACCTGAGGCTCTTTAGACGATGCTCATATAGCTAGCGCGAATCATTAAGTGAGCGTCTTACTGTTTTAAGGCACTTCATAGTTTCTTTTTTAATTTCAAAGTCTAATTATTATATCTTCTTTTATGGTTATGTTCTGATATTCCTCGGTATAATACACCTTGTAACAACAACGGCGCTGTACTATTGTACATATAAGTAAATATTTTTTCCATCTGATTTTTCGATAAATTAGTGTAATTCATGTTCTGATTTCATTTCTCTTTTGTTTCATGTCATTGTGTTAAGAAAACTGTAAACAAGTTTCAATGTGAATTTTAATGTTTATGTCAAATGTCAAGCAATATTGTAATAGAACTGAAATGTAACAAATGTTGAGATTGTTGTAAGATGTTTAAAATTGTAATTGTGCGTCTGGTCCATACGTAGGCAATGTGTTAGGATATGTAGAATGCAAAACCTCGCTTGAATACCCTGTCTGTAAGGGAGCGGTAAAAGGTGGATGGCAGGCGAGCGCGGGAAAATGCGCACGGGCGCTGCACGGCACAATGGGCTCAGCAGTAGTAGTCGGAGTTTGGCATTGGTCTGAGCAACACCTTCTGGAGCGAGGAGGCTCTCCTGGAAGACACAGTTTCACTGAGCATCGGGAATGCCGTTCCAAATCCCACACAGCATGGCAAAATTCCATAGGCACTAAATGGAAAAGAATTGTGATGTTAAGAAGAATTAAAGTGCCCATAGGTCAAGACCCATAGCTGTGGTTGTATGTGTGCTCTGTTCCTCGCCATCTCACCGCTCGCCAACCGCTGCATCGATACAAGCAGGTTGAAACTTTTAGTACTGTATTCGTATGGACTATAGAGTGAACTGTTCAATAATAACCTAAATTTTACCAGAGCTTTCCCTCATTTAATTATCCTCACAACCAACCTAGACAGGGTCCTTTCCAAATGTTGTGCAATCTGACTTTCCCAAAATGAAAAATTAAATTTTGTGTTAATAATAATTACTTGCATACCTAGTTATGTTAGAATGGTGTTTAAAGAATTGGTTTGATAATGAACCAGTAAATGGATAACGAAGGTCTAACGAAGTTGAAAGATAACTTTAATATTGATATAGTAATGAAGTTTAATTATTTCGAGATAGATATAAAGGTATTTAACTGAGAAGTAATTAGATAAAAAGAGTAGTAACTCATATACTGAAAATCTTGAACGCATGATAATTTCAGTAATCAATTGTTTTAATATAGTGATCATAACAGTTTCAGGGTCCCCCCCCCCCCCTTTTACCCACTTGAATTCTGAAGTGTTCCAAATTGGTTTGACCAGCAAAAGTTAAAGTCAATATAAATGTCAAAATTTATCAGTGTTTTATCTTTATCAAAATTGACATTTTGTGCGTGGCTCGAAAGTGCTATTTCTAGGGTAGCCTATGCCCGATTTCAATCAGATCAATAGACAGTACGAAGTTTTGTAGTATACATTATAGTGTAGTGTTATGTATTGATGGTTTTTCCATCCAGTACAGAACGCTAAACTATCAGTTCAATAGATTTTCTGGTTCTAAAATTCTACTATATTATGCAGTTCTACTACTTGTTGTTTTGCATGAATGTACGTCAACTTGTACAGGGAAGAAACTCAGTTAATGCCTAATTAGGCTGGCGACCGTATTATTATTAAATTGGTAGCATCTTCAGTGTTGCTTTTGGTACACACTGACGTGTAATTACATTTTGAACTTACTTGACGGATCATTGTTATTACAGAGTGGATGTAAGTCTGATTTGCCACCATTCAGGTACACGTGGTCAATATCTATACGAAAATCCTGTCTCATAAGGTGAACCCCGCTCACTTACCATAGTGCAGGCTTTAATGAGTATTGTTTGCCCCATACTCACCGGCGTTACAAGTGGCTCACGGTGACAGGACATCGAGTTGTTTTCGGTCACAAATTAACGTGAATACCGAACAGTGGATGTTCAGTGGCACGAATTGCAATAATATTCAGTAAAGTAAATAGCAGTGAACGTCAAGCACGGTAGTGAGGTGTAAATTGCGTTCAGTATGGACAAGGACGTAGCCGCATTAGATGTGCCGAGCGTAATGGAAAATGCAGCTGGCAATGACAGGAGTTTACAAGGCCAGATAACAGATGGCGTTAGCAGTAGACAATTGGCGTACATACAATACCACGAATATGTTAACGAACAGATTGAAATGTCGAGATCGCCTCGAACACAGCAAGGAATAAAACAGGAAGTAGAGGATGACTTTGTAGATGATAGTGGGTATGTGAACGAATCCACTGACTCGTTGGATTCACCACAGATAAAGAAAGAACCGAAAGAAAATTTTGAAGTAGGATCGGAAAGCACCGATTCCGTAGAACAAGACAGTGTGAAAATTTTAAGCATGAACTACTTATTTGAACGATTAACCAAACAAATTGCAGGATAGAATGATCAGCTTCAAAAACAGTTCTGTAATCAGGTTAGTCAGCTTAAAACACACGTTGACGAGCAGCTCAAAAAACAAAGTAATCACCACAGAAAACATGTTGGTCAGCTTAAAGCACAGGTCGAAGAACAAGGAATTAAAATTAGTAAACAAATAGAACAAGTAGAACAAAAAGTGGGTAATTTAAGTTCTGCAGTAAATATCATAAAATCTGAAATTGACACAATTAATAAAAATATGAAAACTATGCAGGGGGAAATTGACGACATTAACAGTAGGTTTGATGTTGAAATTCTCAACATCCAAGAGGAAGTGGAGCCTCTAGTTGAAACAAAAGTAGATGAAAAAGTTTTCGGTCTTAAAACTGAGATCGTAACCGAATGCCAACATGGAATATCACAGTTGAAAAAGGCAGTATCAGACACTGAAAGAGATTTAGGCGAAAAAGTTACTGGATGTGTACAAAAGTGTGAACAAAATACATCGAAAATTCATGGCAAAATTTTCGACCTCGAGAGTAAAATCAAAAACAAGCCTGGCGTGGTCTGTAATGACACGCCACTTACGAAGCTGTTGGAAGGTGAGGAACGCTTCGATCCCGCCAAAAAACATAACGGATGGCATCCGTTGGATTTCATCAAAAATTGCGAGAGGATGTTTCCTGAACACTTGTCTGGTCAGGAGAAGATAAACGTAGTAATTAGTACCTTAGCAGGTGACGCTAAGCGCTGGGGAATTAACTTGAATACCGAACTAATAACGTTCGAAGAGTTTAAACAAAAATTTACGGAAGAATATTGGTCTGAACAAAAACAGGATCATTTGTGGTGCGAGTTTATCATGGCCAAACTTCATGATAACAGGGGCAGGAATTCTTTGAAAGATTTCTGCGAATATTGGTACCGAAAGTTGACACACTTAAGAGGGAGAAGATCCGATTCTGAAATCGTATGGGAGCTATATAAAAAGCATCCAGAAGATTCGAACAGATATGTGGGAAGCAATCATCGTAGCTTGCAAGCGTTTCTCGAAAGGGTCGAAGACGAAGATCATTGGCGCGAAAGTCGTGTCAATTATCAGAATTTTAGTAACCAGAATAACCGCAATAATAACGAGAGGAATGACGGCGATGGTTTTCGCGTCAACATGATACAGAGAGGTAGAGGCAGAGGAATAGGAAGAGGGGGTTATCCAGGTCGCGGTAGAGGGTACACCGCGCAAAATAATAACGATGCGGGAAACTGATTTCCGCGAATGTTGCGGGCCAAACGGAAGCGGACAGAACATACCGGCCCCGATTTAAGAAACACTACTGGACTGACAGTGAAGTTATGAGACAGCTTAGGGACAGGCGTGGAACGACGCAGCGTGTTGTGGCGAAGCAAGCGCCAGGTGCGTGCGCAGATGAGTCATCTTCGGCGCGCAGAGCGCTACATGTTTAAACAGGCAAGTGCAGCATCAGAGGGCAACGGCCCAGCCTAGCAGAACAGCTGTTCAAAGAGAAGCCGCTAGCAAGGCGGCAGAATTAGGTACAAACATTGCTGTAAGAGCTGGTGAATACATTACGAGTGGTAATTGCGTGGCGAAGGAAATAGTAGATGGAACAGTGGATACACAGAGAGGTGCGGTTAGCAGTATTAGTAATGAAGTAAATGGCGAGAATGAATTAGCAGAAGTAACTGATTGGCGTGTGCAGATCGACAATCTGTACAAGGGCCTCAAGCAATGTGAGTGGGAGGATTTTAAGAAGGAGTATGAGGCAAGGAGGTTAATTAGTGAAAAAGGGGATAGTAGGGATGTCGATAAGGTGACATGGCCCGAATTTAAAGAGGAGAGAGGAAATAGCGCCGCGAAAAGTACGCGTGCTGCCGATAGGACGAAGGTTAAAGATAGAAAGGAATTGGAGGATGAAATCCTAAGCATTGACGAGGAAGTAACTTCTGTTAGCGATCCGCCAATAGTACAAGCTGTTACTGAAAGGCACCGAGGGGAAGGGGCAGGTAATTACCTAAGAATAATTGAAGTCCACGAGGATTACACTAAATATGAAGTAACAGTGGATGTGAGTAAAGCTGATAATGAGGCCGTTTTGCCAAAAGAGGATATTGAGTTAAAATCAAAGTCTGACGAAAAGGCAGAGGAAGAACTTAGTGCCTGTCTCAGAAAAGCTTTTATGTTAGAACCTGAAAGCGATCCAGAATGGTCGGGTTCGGCCGATAGTTCAGATGACGATTATTTCGGTACTAGTGAAAATAATGGGGATACAGCTAATTGCGATGTTGTACCTACTAATGACGAAGTTTCAAAACAAAATCCAGATGTTGAGACTGAACCCAGACAGAAAGAGCTACCTGACGACTCAGTGTCTATTTTGCAAATAGTTCAAGTAAGTAAAGACTTTGAACTCCAGAAATCTAGAAAGCCACCAAATATAAATGGTTCACAGGTCAGGAACGTATCTTGGGACGATGTCAGAGTCGACCAAGGTGCGTTGTGGAAAAAACAGGAAGGGGCATAATTTAGAGCCTGGGGCAGATTTATGTCGGACTTTGAGAATGTCATGAACACATTACATCATGAAACTACTGGGTTCCCACCGGAAGAAATTTTGTTAGGCAGCAGGAGTAAGAGTTTAATTGAGGAAAAACTGGAGTTTCTACCTTGTACAAGCTTGGGGTTGAGTCAAAAGAAAGAATTAGTCAGAAAAAGGGCAAAGCAAAAAGCTGAATCTAGATCTAAAAGACATGATAAAAACCTGAAAGTTTCAAAATTTAAAATTGGGGATTATGTTCTTTCAAATAGCCCACGAAAAATCTAGTGAACTGAACCATGAAATTTCCAAATTTAAATATATTTATAAAGGACAGTATATAATACAGAACATTCCACACGACAATGCTTACTACATGATCTACCAAAAATCCAAGACACCTTTAGGTGTAAGAAACGTTGTGGACCTGAAACTTTATGTTCCTGGTAGTGACTAACCTAAGTACAAACAGAAAGCAATCTGCAGTAAATGTGCTGTATCTTATGCTGAAACTATTTTATTCCAAATGTAACAAATCTTCGTAAATGTATGTGTACCAATGACAGTGTGCTAATGTACTTATGTGAGTTTCAGATTACCAAATGTACTATAAATGTAAAGGTGTATGGAGAAAAGGGCTGAAAAGAAAGGGTAAATGCTGCAACCCAAATACAAGATGGGACTGCCAAAAATCAAACTGGGTAGTATATGAGTCATAATATAAAGGACTGCCAAACACCAAAGAGGGCAAATAAATAGTCAAAGGAGAATTGTAAGTGTGGTACAGGTGATGTGATAAAATGGTGTGAGATGGACTACCCAAATCTGAATAACAGGCAGCAAATGTGTGTAGTAATTTTTCTAAATACACTCCTGGAAATGGAAAAAAGAACACATTGACACCGGTGTGTCAGACCCACCATACTTGCTCCGGACACTGCGAGAGGGCTGTACAAGCAATGATCACACGCACGGCACAGCGGACACACCAGGAACCGCGGTGTTGGCCGTCGAATGGCGCTAGCTGCGCAGCATTTGTGCACCGCCGCCGTCAGTGTCAGCCAGTTTGCCGTGGCATACGGAGCTCCATCGCAGTCTTTAACACTGGTAGCATGCCGCGACAGCGTGGACGTGAACCGTATGTGCAGTTGACGGACTTTGAGCGAGGGCGTATAGTGGGCATGCGGGAGGCCGGGTGGACGTACCGCCGAATTGCTCAACACGTGGGGCGTGAGGTCTCCACAGTACATCGATGTTGTCGACAGTGGTCGGCGGAAGGTGCACGTGCCCGTCGACCTGGGACCGGACCACAGCGGCGCACGGATGCACGCCAAGACCGTAGGATCCTACGCAGTGCCGTAGGGGACCGCACCGCCACTTCCCAGCAAATTAGGGACACTGTTGCTCCTGGGGTATCGGCGAGGACCATTCGCAACCGTCTCCATGGATCTGGGCTACGGTCCCGCACACCGTTAGGCCGTCTTCCGCTCACGCCCCAACATCGTGCAGCCCGCCTCCAGTGGTGTCGCGACAGGCGTGAATGGAGGGACGAATGGAGACGTGTCGTCTTCAGCGATGAGAGTCGCTTCTGCCTTGGTGCCAATGATGGTCGTATGCGTGTTTGGCGCCGTGCAGGTGAGCGCCACAATCAGGACTGCATACGACCGAGGCACACAGGGCCAACACCCGGCATCATGGTGTGGGGAGCGATCTCCTACACTGGCCGTACACCACTGGTGATCGTCGAGGGGACACTGAATAGTGCACGGTACATCCAAACGTCATCGAACCCATCGTTCTACCATTCCTAGACCGGCAAGGGAACTTGCTGTTCCAACAGGACAATGCACGTCCGCATGTATCCCGTGCCACCCAACGTGCTCTAGAAGGTGTAAGTCAACTACCCTGGCCAGCAAGATCTCCGGATCTGTCCCCCATTGAGCATGTTTAGGACTGGATGAAGCGTCGTCTCACGCGGTCTGCACGTCTAGCACGAACGCTGGTCCAACTGAGGCGCCAGGTGGAAATGGCATGGCAAGCCGTTCCACAGGACTACATCCAGCATCTCTACGATCGTCTCCATGAGAGAACAGCAGCCTGCATTGCTGCGAAAGGTGGATATACACTGTACTAGTGCCGACATTGTGCATGCTCTGTTGCCTGTGTCTATGCGCCTGTGGTTCTGTCAGTGTGATCATGTGATGTATCTGACCCCAGGAATGTGTCAATAAAGTTTCCCCTTCCTGGGACAATGAATTCACGGTGTTCTTATTTCAATTTCCAGGAGTGTAGTATTTTGTGTTTATTAGTAAATAAGGAAATGGACTGCCATTCAATGCCAGCAGCAACAAATTGTTTTATAGTGTATATGGGTATTTGTATATGCTTTGTAGTTAAGTGTTTATGTTGAGGAATTTATAATAATAAGTAATTTGCTATTTAATTCATGTGGTCATAGGTGGTGGGACTGTGTCAAAGGTACATAAGTAAATGATAGGTAAATGTCCTCAATATATTAAAAAGTATAGACCTATATGATGTGAGTGAAGGGAAGTTTTGTGATATAAAGTTTTATGATGGCACATTCACGCAAAGATTCAGAACCCCTGTATAAATGTAAAATTCATTGTTCCCATCAAATTTGCACATGGTCAAATTTACTGGAAACAGGGGCATGTGTGAAAACAACGACGCTGTACTATTGTACACATAAGTAAATTTTTTTTCCATCTGATTTTTCGATAAATTAGTGTAATTGATGTTCTGATTTCATTTCTTTTTTGTTTCATGTCATTGTGTTAAGAAAACTGTAAACAAGTTTCAATGTGAATATTAATGTTTATGTCAAATGTCAAGGAATATTGTAATAGAATTGAAATGTAACAAGTGTTGAGACTGTTGTAAGATGTTTAAAATTGTAATTGTGCGTCTGGTCCATACGTAGGCAATGTGTTAGGATATGTAGAATGCAAAACCTCGGTTGAATACCCTGTCTGTAAGGGAGCGGTAAAAGATGGATGGCAGGCGAGCGCGGGAAAATGCGCATGGGCGCTGCACGGCACAATGGGCTCAACAGTAGTAGTTGGAGTTTGGCATTGGTCTGAGCAACACCTTCTGGGGCGAGGAGGCTCTCCTGGATGACGTAGTTTCACTGACCCTCGGGAATGCCGTTCCAAATCCCACACAGCATGGCAAAATTCCATAGGCACTAAATGAAAAAGTATTGCGACGCTAAGAAGAATTAAAGTGCCCATAGGTCAAGAGCCATAGCTGTGGTTGTATGTGTGCTCTGTTCCTCGCCATCTCGCCGCTCGCCAACCGCCGCATCGATACAAGCAGGTTGAAACTTTTAGTACTGTATTCGTATGGACTATAGAGTGAACTGTTCAATAATAACCTAAATTTCACCAGAGCTTTTCCCTCACTTAATTATCCTCACAACTAACCTAGACAGGGTCCTTTCCAAATGTTGTGCAATCTGAGTGTCCCAAAATGAAAAATTAAATTTTGTGTTAATAATAATTACTTGCATTCCTAGTTATGTTAGAATGGTGTTTAAAGGACTGGTTTGTTAATGAACCAGTAAATGAATAACGAAGGTCTAGCAAAGTTGAAAGATAACTTTAATATTGATATAGTAATGAAGTTTAATTATTCTGAGATAGATATAAAGGTATTTAAATGAGAAGTAAATAAGATAAAAAGAGTAGTAACTCAATACCGGGAATCTTGAACACATGATAATTTCAGTAATCAATTGTTTTAATATAGTGATCACAACAGTTTCAGGATCCCCCACCCTTTTAACCATTTGAATTCTGAAGTGTTCCAAATTGGTTTGACCAGCAAAAGTTAAAGTCAATATAAATGTCAAAATTTATCAGTGTTTTATCTTTATCAAAATTGACATTTTGTGTGTGGCTCGAAAGTACTATTTCTAGGGTAACCTATGCCCGATTTCAATCAGATCAATAGACAGTACGAAGTTTTCTAGTATACATTATAGTGTAGTGTTATGTATTCATGGTTTTTCCATTCAGTACAGAACGTGAAACTATCAGTTCAATAGGTTTTCTGGTTCTAAAATTCTACTATATTATGCAGTGCTACTACTTGTTGTTTAGCATGAATGTACGTAAACTTGTACAGGGAAGAAACTCAGTTAATGCATAATTAGTCTGGCGACCGTATTATTATTAAATTGGTAGCATCTTCAGTGTTGCTTTTGGTACACACTGACGTGTAATTACATTTTGAACTTACTTGACATATCATTGTTATTACAGAGTGGGTGTAAGTCTGATTTGCCACCATTCAGGTACACGTGGTCAATATCTATACGAAAATCCTGTCTCATAAGGTGAACCACGCTCACTTACCATAGTACAGGCTTTAATGAGTATTGCGTGCCCCACGCGCACGTTACAACCTTTCTTCTATCTTTCAGTAATTTTAGCTGGAATCAATCTAGATACACTGAAAGAACTACTGTAACGCAAAACTGCGAACAACATTGTATTGATTTCATTTAGATTTAGTTAACAAGGCTGCGAGTTTAACAAATATCTGGTACTGTATCCACAGTGGTAGGAGGCAATAACTCGTCAAAGTTCAGCAAATTTGCACAAAATATTTACAGTTCGTATACACAAACTTCGTAATGCAATCTTTCTTTACGTGGAAACCCTTCAGTAGTTCTGGAGATTAACAGAGGCTTACACGTAGAACTTCTATGGAGAGTTTCAGTATATATATGGATAGAATAGAAGAGAGTGCTTGGTACGAATATTAGGTGGGTATGTGTTTAGTACCGCTAACACGTGGCAGTGATGTTGCGCGGCAGAGGTCTTCTCATACCAGTGTTGTTTGGCAGAGGTGCACCCTATAGATTTTGTGTAGAAGAGAGTGTTTATTACCAACGTTGCGTCTAGGTGCTTGTTTCGTAGAGGTGTTTGGCCGTGGCTACATAGAGTGCTTTATGTCAGTGTTCAGCCATAGAGGTTGCTTATACCATTGTTACGTGGTAGATATTGCTTCATACCGATTTTTCGTAGCAAAGGGTGCTTTGTACCAGTGTTTCGTGACAGAGGGAGCTTCGTACCAATTTTGAATGGCACAGAGTCCTACGTGGTCCTGTTCTGTGGTAGGGGGAGCTACATACCCATGCTGGGTAGTAGACGGGGCTTCCATCGATGAGATGTTGTAAATGGTACCTTGTGATTGCATGTCAGAATGTTATTTTTACCCATTTTGTGTTGCAGAGGTCGCTTCACACCAGTTTTGTGAGCCAGAGGTTACATCCTACTACTGGTACGTGGCACAGATTTCTTCATACCTGTGTCGTATGGCAGAGGATTTTTCATACCCGTGTTGTATGGTAGATGGTGCTTCATACCAATGTACGACAGGCTGAGATGGCTGAAATGGATAAATGAGGAGATGGAGAGATTGTGGGGAGGAGGAAGTTGACAGTTAGAGGATTGGTGAGGGAAATACATGAAGTTGGTGGAAGAAGTTGTAGAGGGGTGATGGGCTGGAGGAAGCGGAAGAGGGGGGAGATGGAAAGAGATTAATAGAGGAGTATACCACTAGAGGGAGGGGAGGAAGGTATGGTCAGAGACAAGAGGTGAAAGAAATGGACAAGTGGGTGGTGAGGAGGAGATGAAGTGACAGAGAGAATGTGGAGAAGGATATAGACAGCTAGAGGGGGGGAGGATGAGATGGAGAGATAGAGGGAGGAAAAGGAGGACACAGAGAAGAGGAGGTGTGTTGAATATGTGAGTCGAACATATACAGGCAAGGCGACAGGGAAAATACTAGGAAGTACGAAAACAATAAGTAACCTGTTAGAAAAAACGAGGAACCTATAATAGGCAATGGCTAGTAGCAAGTGTTCCCAGAACAATTCCTTGTGAATCCTCAAAACTAATACGAATTATGATTTCCACCCTCCTCCTGCCTGTACTGTGGCCATAGCTCAAGTCCTATTCATGCCAGGATCATGTTCCAGTTCCACAGAACTTTCTGCTCTAGCACTAAGGTACACTTTCTGTTCCATAAAAATGACTGATTGCTTATTGCAGGCATTATCGTCTATGGATATATAACTGGTGCGGCAAGTGTGCATGTTTTCATATAAAGTATGTCATGTAGTGACAGAGAGTGTCCAAGAGCACTTTAATTTTAAACACACAATTTATGTAGAATATTGAGTGAGCAATTGGTTGATGTAAACTCTGTAGTCATATAGTCATACATGCATATGTATTAATTTTTAATATGTGCTGGTTGTGGAATACTATTGTTTATTCATTCTATACGGGGTGTTTGAAAGAAAGTGTCACAGATATCTACAGGAGCGAGTGTTGATGAAAACTACAAGAAAAGTTCCTACAAATATATGTTCAGAACCAATACCTCTTGAAATGTTCGCCAATCTGTCATTTCAATCCCATCTATCTGTTACATAAAGATAGACGCCATATACAGTGCTGCATATGTTTACCATATACCCTGACAAATGCATTTCGATTGGGTTACGAGCATTCGTCATGCACTCCTATAACATCTTCACTTTTTCGATTGCACAGGTATGTACCAATACCTATAAATGTCGCCAAAACCAGGAGATACTCAGGTCCAGTGACTGGAGAGGCCATTCTACGAAGCGTTCTCGACGAATGAATCGGTCTTTGAACGAAGCGCCTAGAACAGTTCGGCCACACTTGCCTGCCTGTTGAATGGGCTCAGCCATTGACCACAGCACCTTTATAGAATCCAATGTCAACAGGCAGAAGTATGCTGTTTAGGAATGTATGGCACCGCAGAAATAACGCACTGTTGTAAAATACGTAGACTATTGTGGTGCTGCTTCGTCATACAGAAAGCACACTTATTGACTTTGGCAAGGATAATGTTGTGTAACAGCTCTGGTAATACATCATGCAGAAGTCGGTAATACACAGCACCCATCTATCTGTTTGGTGAAGTCTACAACCCTATGGGTCTGTCACCGACACTTCCTGCCCTTCCATTGATACTGAAACAGAACTGACACCTCACCTCAATGACTGCTTGAGGATTGGCGACAGCCCACACGTGCTTATTCTGGTAATTTACCATACCACGGTCAGACGGCTTACACCACCAAATACTACACGTAAGTTCTCACTGTCTTAGACCTTTCTGAGTGAACAGTGGGGTACGAAGGGGGAATTTAATGTTACATCATGGGTATCAGCAGTTTCTCATACGTTGTCAGTTATTATCACGTTTAAGATATTGTTTCATCCTTTTATAGTGGTTGCTGCAACAGAAGATGGCAGGCAGTGGAGTGTTGATGTAGGGAGGAGGCTCGTGAAGTCACTGGGAGGCTACATTGGTGTGGGGTAGCGATGAAGCTTCCACTCCACATGATGAGAGATAGGTGACGAGCGAGATCACAAACAGTGTCCAGGCTGTATATGTGCATCTAGCTTTCCTTACACCTGTGTTCACTGTGAAGCATGTGACCCAGTTGTGTGAGTCGCTCCACAAATTGCTTGGATGAGTGGCACACGAAGAAAGTCAAGAACCTAGCTGTGGAAGGCTCTCCTGCGACGTATGACTGCATCCAAACTTTAGATTTGGCATGCAGCACAGCAGCATTCACATTGCGATGACAGAATATGGATCCTGTGCATGGGCTACAACCAACAGCCCTATGGGAAGGAGTCCACCTTGCTGATGGAGTGAGCCTTGGATGTACTGTGACGTGAAGTCTAGAAGGTTTAGTTTGTGCAAGATGGTGGCACCATGATGGAGATCCAAACTTAGGACTACCGCTGGCTGCTACATATGGTTGCCTTGTCTGATGTAGACCCTTGTTCCGGTGGAACTGCAGGAATGCAAATGAAACTGTTACATAAATGATAGCTATTGATAATGGACATAAATGAAACTCCTATGCCAGTGCGCTGCTGCTACTCATGCTCTCAGCATCACCGCTGTAACTCATTGGTGGAAAAATATCGTTTCCTTTGTGGTACCTCTGATCTGGCAGGTTTTACTGCGCAAGCCTAACCTGTCTAGTTACAATTCAACAGTTCTATTTTAATAACTGAATTATCAACATTCTGCGCTCATCAGCTGCCACTGGCTGCTGCAGTATTCTAGCACATATTCCCACATATTTACCCAGAGAATGGTAGTAGCGCTACACTGGACACTTCCACCTAAAGACTCGTCCTCCCAGGACTCACTTAACACTCATCGCCATTGCAGAACAATTTTCTGTCATAGGAGTGCCTGCCAGCTTACACACAATGTTTAGAGACCGCAGTTAACCTATAAACCTCAAATACTTCACTACTTCTTGCACTACATATCTGCATATTCCTAATCAAGTTAACAGTCCACTAGATTGTCTGTAATACACATCGCGTCATATCATGTTACTTTCATGCCCCACCAGTCCTGCTACCTCTTTTTACAAATACTCACTTGTCGTTCTGCAGCATCATATCCCCTTAAACCTCCAGGGAATACATTTTCCATCAACATTCAGACTTCAGTATTCCACATTCACTCACTTCCTTGTTCTAGAGATCCAGTGTACCGGAATGTGTACTACCAGTAGTTGCACTCATGGGCAGCTCTTTGTCTCATACAGATAAGAATTAAACACGGACTTCTTAGAGGCACTATGGCGCTAGGGTGTCAACAGTCAATGTTACGATCACTTGTTGCCCTTCTCTAAACTGCTCAACTTGCTGCACAATCTGTTCTGCTATGATCTGTCCTTTTGCAGCTATCAAGTGGTTCTGGAAATGGATCGTATCCGGTTTTTACGTATTAGTGAAGGAGGTTCAATTGTGCACCTCTGGTGGTCGACTGGTCACTACAACGGTCGCAGTGTCATGTTCAACTGTTTAATTCCCATAACTGTGGCTGTTGTTTGGAAGGTTGGCTCCTTTAAGTCGCATCAGACTCAGAACTCAAGCAGCACTAGATGGTTCAAATGGCTCTGAGCACTATGGAACTCAACTGCTGAGGTCATTAGTCCCCTAGAACTTAGAACTAGTTAAACCTAGCTAACCTAAGGACATCACACACATCCATGCCCGAGGCAGGATTCGAACCTGCGACCGTAGCGGTCTCGCGGTTCCAGACTGCAGCGCCAGAACCGCGCGGCCGCTTCGGCCGGCCAGAGATTAACGGTACACTGCCTGTCCACAAAATTTTCCTAGGGAGCCCCATTTCACCAAACAGGGTTCAATGGAGTAAAGTCTGAACTGTGCATGCTGCCATGCTACTGGCAACAGAAGCAATACCTACAACCGTAACTGGTCAGTAATCACCTCCACTTATGCCATGAGTCAATTAAATGGTAAACACTACCCACTAGGCTCTGCAGTTTACCTCAGCTCCTTCGCCAAGTAAGGGGTGGATAATATTATGCACAACCCTACTCTATAAAGCGTTAGGAACGCTGTACATTTCACTTCTTACTGCTGTCTTTCCAATGCCTTTGTGTTTTCCTTCTGCATCCTTTTCCATAAATTTCTTACTGCTCTCAAAAGTCGCAGACTGACTCTCTTGCCCCTTCCTGCCTTATTCATTTCAAATGGAGATGGCAGTTTCCTGCCATATGCTACCTCGAATGGAGGTAAGCCCCTTGTAGTGTGGTTCCTTGCAATGTATGCTGACACAAAAAAATGTGGAATATGAGTCCTACACCTCACAGAGTGAGTTAACATAGTAGAGGAGCATTTTTCCGATTGGCTGATGGCCCTGTTCCATCATACCATTTGTAGGTGGATGGAGCGGACTAGTTGTCAGTTTATTCACATGTAACAAGCGACATAATTTCATTACGTGAGCACACATGAAATTAGTCTCTTGGTCAGCATACCAAACTAAACCATCCAATTGTTAACAACTTCTTGTGCTACTGTAACTGCTTGTTCGTTTGGCACAGAAATCATGTCCACATATCGGAAGAAATTATCTGTTATTGACAACAAAAACAGGTATTTTTCTGGACTCTGGTTAAATGGTTGTAACACATTCACTCCAGTTATTTTAAATGGCTTTGATGCTTCTGGCAGTCCCTGGAAAGGTATTCGCTTAGGACTCAAGGCAACACAATGTGTACACTTAATACAATTTCTCACATACTGATGAACATCTCCTTATCTTCCCTTCCGCCATCATCTCTTAGCCACCCTCTGGTTTGTTACACTGCACACGCATGACCAGATAACATGTCCACTCTAGACGATACCATCACTTCTAAAGCCCACTATAACAAACCACAAGGGTGGATGGGTAGCTGTGATGCAGGACGGCAGGCGGCACAAGGTAGAGGTGGAATAACTAGCTTGTGAAGGTCATGAGAGACTCGAACGTCAAACTTATCACATTACTTTACTCCGAAATAGTTCGTGCTACGTCAGTAACGAGTAGGGATCATATTACCTTCCCTATACGTGGAAGATCTGGGTAAGCAACGAGATGACAACCAGCGTCCAATCATCTGCTTGCCCAAACACGCTTTATTTTGCTGCCGCCTGTATTCATTGTGTTGCGTGCGACCCCGTTGTGTGAGTCGCACTACAAACACCTTGCGTCAGGAAGCATGGTGAGGGAACCTTTGCTACAGCTGCCGGCCCTGCGATGAATGACTGTCCCTACGGAAGTTGGTGTGCAGGCAGCGCCACACATTCTGCGATGGTGGATGACGGCTGTCTCATGTAATATGATCCCCTGTTTCTGGAACAGGAGCCCAGCTTGCTGATGAAGTGAGTCTTGGGTGGTCCACTGCATCATAGTACTAAGTCTGGAAGGTGCGCTCGGTACAGGAAGCTGATGTCTCGATGGAGACTGAAACTGACGACGACCCCACTTTCCAATGGAACTTATGGGCTGCGAATTAAACTGCTCCCAAAACTACAGACATATCAGTGCACATGTCACATTAGTGCCACCCCTGTAGCTACGTTCTCGACAGAACGACCAGAGCCCGTTGGTGCAGAAGTACCCTTGCCTACAATGCAAGCACACTGCGTTACTGCTATGCTGGCAGGTTTCACAGTGCGATTCCGGCCCTTCTCGCATAATTCAGCAGCGCTTTACTATAAGCGAAATGACTGTACCATGTGATGTCCAACTACCAGCTGTTGCTCCAGTACTCTGTCACATATTCGAAAAAGTTCGTCCATAAATGTTAGCGGAACTTCAGTTTATAAGCCTGTGATCAATTCTTTGACGTTACTAAATACATTCATCATCGCACTGACCATAATCTTTTCAGCTACTATGAAGGCGTACTGAACAGTAATGTCTCCGAATATTTTATTCTGTGCTCAAAGCTGGTTGAAATATTTCATGTCATGCATACTATTCCTTTGACTTTTCCGCTTCGCTGACGCTGGTTGCAACCCCCGGACGCTAGAGGGATCAAAATCATAACGTGTAACGTGGCGGTTTGTAACAGCAATGTCGGTGCACGGGAGGCCGACGGAGAACTGAAAGCTCGAATTCGAAGAGTTGGTCCGCACATGGAGCACCCTCTCCTTCAGCATGACAATGCCATACCACACACAAGCGTTGCGACATCTTCAACGATCAGATGCACTGGGTTCACTGTCATCGATCATACCCCACGTAGCTCCCAATTTCCCATCTCCGATTTTCATCAGTATCCAAAACTTAATGAACACCTCCGAGGACTTCACTTTTATAGTACTGAAGAGGTGCGAGCAGAGGTAAGTTTGTGGCTTAGTTAACTAACTGGTCCTACTTGGGAGAAATGTGTTCGCCATCAGGATGACAATATTGACAAACAAGAGTATCGATATGACGAATAAAGAAGCGATTTGTTAGTAACATTTGCTTTATTTAAGAAGCCCTAAGAGTTTTCGCATAAAAAATTCGAAGGAATTACTTTTCAGCATTCTCTCGTACGTTATATTAGCTGGAGTGTAGCAAAATTATATTTTGGGCCGAGAGATATGGATCCTAGTTTTCTGTGGTCTCCCAATGAGTCTCTTGTAAGGAATGTCGCATGCTGAAAAACTTAAGTTCGGAATTTCAAACTTTTTGTGGAGATTTACTTCTTGGGGGTAGAGTGAAAGTAGTTGCCTGCTTCGTTACCACTTGTGATTCTTAGAGAGATTTTGTTTTTCTTAAATACGTCTAATCAAATCTGAATCTTCAAAGATCTGCTATGTTATTGGGTCTGAGTACATTCATGATACATTTTTGATGGTTTATTAAAATACTCATTTATATAATGTACCTTAAAATTGTTTCTAATGTCTGAATTTCAGAACGATTTCTACTGTTTCGGATTACCTATATATAACGTCAGTTTGTAGCGAATTTTGTTCACTTTACAGTTATTGTTATTCAAATTAAACTATAACCTTACTGATACCAGTTATGATTTATTTTATTTTCATAAAAATCTCCTACGTCAAGTAGATATATGTGAATTAATGAGACACATGGGTGTTGTGTGAACGACTTTGACGTAACATGTAGCACGCTCTAGCAGGAGTAAACAGAAACGGAAAAGTCTTTTAGCACATGGCTCAAATTTCTGAGAAGAACTTTGATTCCATAGATAGACAGAAGTATAATTCTAAATATATTCAAGGGTTATTTTCTCTCGTGTTTACATCTGATATTCTTAGTATACACTGAATTAAAAGAAGATGGCGTGTACGCACCAGGTAAGTATGTTTTCTTCCATCCAAAGACATCCTGTGAAAGCCGCTTTATCTCTTAACTAGCGAATCTGGCACTGTTTCACAATTTTTAAATAAGTATGGGGATGGGTTGTACGTCCTAATCTCCTAGTTCCCTCACCTTCTGTCCATCGCCTCCTCTCGCCTTTCTCTATTCATTTCCTTCTTCACCCCCCCCCCCCCCCAGCATCTCCTACCCCATCCATTATTGATCCAACTTCTCCTTCCAACTCTCTAAGTCCATTTCCTCCTCCTCTTCTCTATCCTGCTCGTCATCCCCTCTTTCGCTGATCCTAAACATTGTCCATTCTTACAGCTAACGAAACACTGATTAGAAATTGAAATACTGCAAAATAAATGACAAAATCTTTGGTATACTGGGTATTCACCTCTCCAGCTGACGGGTCTGTGAGGCTAGTAGCTTCAATGATGGTGTTTCGTGTACTTCTATTCTGCTAACGGGAAGGATCACAAAGTTTCGGCCGACTGAGATTTCTTAGTAGTTTTCTAATCATAAGCCAATAAGCCATAAATGAAACGTTGGTATTTTCTGTTATAATGACTTGCAACGAATAAAAAAAGCACATATTTGTTTACACTATTATTGTTTAAAGTTATATACAAAGAGAAATAATATATATGAGAGAAACAGCTTGTCGAAAGATTTAGATTCCGTACTGAAAGTTTCCTTTAAAATATTTCTTCTCATTTCGTTTGCGATTTCGTCCTGGCCTGGTTGGTAGGTTGCAATTTTGCAGTTGTTTAGCTTTGGATGACGTTGTGCATTTACAACTGCGAGAGAAACCAAATAAATTTGCCTGCGAGAATGGAAAATGAATTAGGCCCTGTTTTATAATCTTTCTAACAAAATGTGCGAACAGATTAAATCATGAACTTTACTATAAATCTCTTTAATTAAACAAAGTGCGTGTCAGTAAATGAAATTATAACATAAAACTAATAACAGAAAAAATATTTATGAACCTGAAAAATGTCATTCCATAAGTTTAAGTAAACGTAATCAACAATACAACAAGCATCAGCTTAACTTTCAAGGAACTCCTCGACAGAATAGAAGGACTGACCCATGAGGAAACTCTTCAGTGTCCATTTGAAAGTGCGTGGATTACTGCTAAGATTTTTGAATTATAGTGGTAGCTTATTGAAAATGGATACAGCAGTATACTGCACACCTTTCGGCACTAGAGTTCAGGAAGTCCGATCCAAATGCAGGTCTGTTTTTCCTCCGAGTGTTAACTGAGTGAAAGCTGTTTATCCTTGCGAATAAGCTAATACTGTTGACAAGAAATGACAGTAAGGAATATATATATATATATATATATATATATATATATATATATATATATACAGAGTGAGTCACCTAACGCAACCGCTGGATATATTTCGTAAACCACATCAAATACAAGCGAACCGATTCCACAGACCGAACGTGAGGAGAGGGGCTAGTGTAATTGTCTCATACAAACCATACAAAAATGCACGAAAGTATGTTTTATAACACAAACCTACGTTTTTTTTAAATGGAACCACGTTAGTTTTATTAGCACATCTGAACATATAAACAAATACGTATCAGTGGCGTTTGTTGCATTGTAAAATGTTAATTACATCCGCAGATATTGTAACCTACAGCTGACTTTCGAGTACCACTCCTCCGCTGTTCGATCGTGTGTATCGGAGAGCACTGCAACATACATCGCGTTTCTACAGAATGATCTGCCAACGTTGCTCGAAAATGTCCCACTGGAAACGCGTCGACGTATGTGGTATCAGCATGATGGTGCACCTGCACATTCCGCAATTAACACTAGGCTGACCCTTGACAGGATATTCGACTGGCGTTTCATAGGACGTGGAGGACGCATAAATTGGCCAGCCCGTTCTCCTGATCTTACACCTCTGGACTTCTTTGTGTGGGGTACGTTAAATGAGAATGTGTACCGTGATGTGCCTACAACCCCAGAGGATATGAAACAACGTATTGTGGCAGCCCGCAGCAACATTACACCAGATGTACTGCGGCGTGTACGACATTCATTACGCCAGAGATTGCAGTTGTATGCAGCAATTGATGGCCACCACATTGAACATCTATTGGCCTGACATGTCTGGACACACTCTATTCCACTGCGTAATTGAAAACGGAAACCACGTGTGTACGTGTACCACACCCCTCATGGTAATGCACATGTGCGTCAGTGAAAAAGACCAATAAAAAGGTGTTAGCATGTGGACGTAATGTGCTGATCCAGTCTCTTCTGCACCTAAGGTCCATCACCGTTCCCTATGGATCCCTACGTAATTCGGTTGTAAGGTGTCAGGCAAATCCAACACCTTCCATGAAAACCCTGACATGATAAGCAAATCCAGTAGTATGTCACATAGCTCCGAATAAATCGTGACATTAAATTAACCAAAGTAATACGAGTAACGAGTAAGCAAATGGAATACCACAGACTAACACAAGAATGCCTAAATGCATGGCATACCTTCCCATCGTGAGACAGACGCTGTTCCGAGGGGAGAAACGAGAACAGAAGCCGAGAGCAGAACCGTGTTAAACTGGAAGGCACGACGATAAGGGACGGACACCCACGTCTCCAGCTAACCACTAGGACCACCCCAGCCGCAAGTTTTAGCGTGAGACTTTTTCGCGTCTCAGTTACGTCAGGACAGCCCCCCAGCCCATGTTAAAAGATAGAGCCCTCCAGAAGAACAGTATAGATCTTACGATAACGCTAAAAGGACCACACCAGCTGCAAGCTTTAGCGTGAGATTTTTTCGCGTCTCTGTTACGTTGCAAACTTTAAAAACATTGCCCCACCACGAAAAGTATAACGTTTCTCATTGGATAGACAGAATTTTTGTAGGTGGAGCTTAAAGTTAACATTGAGACCCTGATTGGTCAGATGAAAACACAGCCAGATATTTTTTTTAAACCAACTTCGTTAAATTGTAGTAAGGAGAAGTTAGGAGAGAGTTGCCTCCGAGACGGCGAGGTGAGCGGAGCTCTGCTGCTCGCTGCCCCCTAACGAACACCGTCAAGGTAACGAACGCATGCGGTTCCGGATAACAGCGCATAAAGCTTCACTCAGAACTGCAGAAGTCTCATCTGTTACACCCCTTTTTGCGTAATACTAGTGTCGATCGTCAATTAAAGCTCATGGTGTTCACATTTGCCACTTGAAGTAAAAATCTGAAGCGCGATGATTTATCTTTTATATAGTTATTCAGAAGCCACATCAGCCACTGTAACTGACGACAAGTTAGATAAGTTATTAAAGATAATTGAGGGTCACTGTAGACCATTTTGATAGTTTCCTCATTTGTGAAACTTAATTTAAACCTAGATTATAGATGTGATATGGCATAGGTCATCCTTCGATCCATTGTAGAACTTGGAAACCCATTCAGGGAATATTCGTTCACATTTTTGTTGAACGCAGTTGGTTTTTACCATCCTGTATTAAAACATTTCCTTCTATCAATAGTGCAATTAATAAACAATGTTTTGCGAGTAGAATAAAATTTCCAATGGTAAACTTAACTGCTTTTTCGACGTTATTTTACCAGGTAACTAAAAATAGGAGAGCCTTGAACCCCTTCCACTAAATTTAGTTATTATTAAGATTCTGTTGCAGGGAGTGCAGTGGAGCTGACGCTGAAATCATTAAGTATTTGGTTATATCATCGCTAGTCTCACTGTACTCTTCTGAACCCTACATGTCATGTGTGGTCTGGCGTCTCCTTACCAGCAACAGGTCCCAGGTTCAAACTAGTCAATACCCTAAAAAACGCGCTCAGAGCGTCGTTGCGCGAAAGTGGTAGGGAGTCATGACATAGCACAAACAGACACCAAGCAGAATGTTAGACGGTGCTCGCCGATACACACGATCGAACAGCGGAGGAGTGGTACTCAAGCGTCAACTTTGGGTTACAATATCTCCGGATGTAATTACCATTTTACAATGCAACAAACGGCACTGATTACGTATTTGTTTATATGTTCAGATGTGCTAACAAAACTAACGGGGTCCCATTTAAAAAACGTAGGTTTGTGTTAAAAAACATACTTCCGTGCATTTCTGTATGGTTTGTATTAAACAATTAAACTAGCCCCTCTCCTCACGTTCGGTCTGTGGAATCGGTTCGTCAGTATTTGATGTGGTTTACGAAATACATCCAGCGGTAACGTTAGGTGACTCACCCTGTATATATACTGAGAGGCCAATTTTAAAATACGCAGACTCGTGAACAGGGGTCGACAAGAGTTTCGTGAACTTACACCACTTATTGCCCTAACCGCCCGTTTCTGAGCCAAAAATATCCTTTTAGAATGGGAAGAGTTACTCCAAAATGTAATACCATACGAGATAAGTGAATGAAAATAAGCAAAGTAGAGTAATTTTCGTGTCGAACGATCACTCACTTCAGATACCGTTCGAATAGTAGAAATGGCAGCATTAAATCTTTGGACTAGATCGTGAATGTGGGCTTTCCACCACAGCTTACTATCTACCGGAACACCTAGAAATTAGAACTGTTCAGTTTCACTAATAATATGCCCATTCTGTGAAATTAAAACGCCAGGTTTTGTTGAATTGTGTGGTAGAAACTTTAAAAACTGAGTCTTACTGTGATTTAGCGTTAGTTTATTTTCTAGAAGCCATGAAGTTAAGTCATGAACTGCACTATTTGAAACCGAACGAATGTTGCACACAATATCCTTTACTAGCAAGCTAGTGTCATCAACAAACATAAATAATTTGGAGTTACCCATAATACCACAGGGCATACAATTTTTATAAATAATTGACAGGAGAGGGCCCAACACTGATCCCTGGGGTACCCACAACTTGACTGTACACTACTACCATACTGATAGAACTCGCGCGCTCCTCGCTGCCCATCAGCAATGTCGAAAACCAGCACATCTTCCATCGACACAACAACCCTGACAGCAAGAAAGATAACGAAACCGCACATTTTCACAGCACAGCATTTTTTTCTCGCATTAGGTTCTAATAGAACACCTGTGCATTGTTGTTCAGAAATACAGTATATGTAGTCAATGCCCGTCTGAATGTTTATTAGTGTATGATTCAAAAATTTGAAGTAAATCGATAAAGATGTTTTCGATATTGTAGTTAACCAATTTTCTTATACAGAAAAAAACGTTTAGCTTATGACCGTCCGAACGTTCATTAGAGTATCTTGTAAACGCCTTAGGTAAACAGGTCGATAAACCATAAAGAATATTACTAACAAACATAAACATCGACTTGCCTTATACATAGCGTACCCCCAGATAAATGGCGCGATGTAAGAAACAGACAGATTTACGGCAAGAACTGGCTATCGAAAAGAATTTGTTATTGGAGAACGAGGGGAACAGGCTAGAGGACACAAGAACGCAAACAATAATATTAGTAGAATTTTATAATCCCAGACATCGATTGGGTAATGAAACAGCGAGTTTTAATCGATTGTGGACAGGAAATGATTACCCGTCAGGGAGATGGGAAATATTTGCGAATTCTTTCTGAAGCCACAGATTCAATACGGGAATGTCAGTTCGACTGCAAGTAAATCACTTAGGAGTGAGTGATGAAGTAGGAGATAATGTTCAAAATATATCATTTGTGAACTATGCTCGAGGATAATAATAAAGAACATGACTTTAGAAGGATACTAGAATTAATTGATAGAATATCAGCAGACGAAAAAGGTAACATCCGGATTACCACAAGGAAATGTGATGAGATCGTTACAGTTTTCAGTGTTATATAAATGATCTGTCTGCAAGTGTCGGAATCTCCGTACCACTGTTCGCAGATGATGCAGTTGTCTATAAGACAGTAGTAACGCTAGAAGGCAGTATCGGCTTGCAGAACCATCTGCAGAGGATTGATGGATGGCGCAACTGAGGCAGTTGACACTAATCATAAATAAATGTAACACATCGTGCATTCATAGGAAAAGAAATCCATTACTGTACAACTACACTATTAATGGCAAATCGCTGGAAACTATATCTACATTAAAATATCTAGGAGCAACTATCCACAGCGACCTTAAAAGAAATGACCATATAAAAGAAATAATAGGTAAAGCAGATGTAACATTGAGATTCATAGGAATAATCGTAAGGAAATGGCTTACAAGGCGTTTGTTCGAGCGATTTCTGAGTATTGTTCATCCATCTGGGATTCTTAGCAGGTAGCATCTTACGAAGAGCTGCTCGCTTGCTCATGGGATCGTTTATCGGTGAGAGAGTGTTTCAGAGAAGCCCAGTACTCTTCTGTGGCAGACGCTGGAGGAGAGGTGTGGTGCATTACAGAGAAGTACTATTGAAATTTGGAAGAGGCACTTTCGAAGAAGAGTTGAACAACATATTATTTCCTCACACACATTTCTTGTGAAATGATTACGACGAGAAAATTTGAGAAATTAGAGCTAATATAGAGTGTTACCGATAATCATTCTTCTCATGTTCCATTCCCGAGTGGAACAGGGAAAAGTGGATCAGTTATTAGTAGCAGAAGTATCCTCTGCCACACACAGTTTTGTGGCTAGCAGAATACGATGCAGATGTTGCTATGGAGTTATTTAAAGTACTATTGGAAAACGAGAAAGTATCTTCCTACACCTGAGGATTACGAACATCACTTAAATGTAATAGAACACGAACTCTTTTTCAAACAATTAGTGCAATTCCTACATCCAACAAATATAAAGTTCAAAAGGAAATAGATATAATGAGCGAACACAGCAGTAGCCAGTATAACAACCTGTTAGCGCTTTAAGTAAAAGAGATGGTGGCATGTGAATAGTCATCGACACTAGAACATGATACCTCACGAGATTACGGGTTTTACTCCTGAAGAAATACTTAAAAAAGAAGAAATCAAAAACTTTTGTGGAAAACGTACAAGGTGTTCCTCCACAAAAGAAAATTATTCTAGATGAGGAAAAACCACTTCTTTGAAACAAGGTGGCAGGAGAAGTTAGAGGAAGGATATGTAGGCCTGACGAAAAATTGGAATTTGCAGGGCTCAGAATAAATGAGTTAGTTCTCATGCATATTCAATATGAATCAGGTGAAATAAATCACAAAATTAGAGAATTCTGATTTATTTACAATTGACCTTACAGAATTCTAAATGTTCCTCAGGTTATTGCTGACTTTTCGGAATATCCAATATAAAGCAAGTGACTATGTATAAGAAACATAGTAGATTTGAGAACATGCAAATGAAGTGGTCGAAACAAAAACTAGCAGACATATAATATAGATTCAAATAAACATGTGTGAGTACTGGGTGGAGCAGCAATAGTTTGATTAGTTAATAGTTTCTGAATGTAATAATTTTATATGTATAAGTTTATGATAAAGGACCATGTCTAAACATGGTGTTCCAATTTTCAGGAAAAACTAATGTCCTATAAATGTAACAAAAGAAATTGTGGTTTTGTAAGAAAACCATGACAGAGGAGAAGATCAAGAAAGTCCATTGCGATGAAGGAATCACACAGTTAGAAAGTGGGTGTCAAAGAGAGTGTGGAAAGACTGACACAGTTTTCTACAAGTGAAAGCGTAAAATTACGTGAAGTGTGGGCAAAGGACGCTTTCGGTTTAATTGTCAACCAAAATCTTGGAAAATCTGTCAACATCAGTATTTGTTTATTGGAAATTAACTGTGTAAGCCAACAGAACAGTCAGTAGACTTTCAAAATAGGAAGATACAAGGGACAATTTAATAACTAAGAAATAAATGACTTAGGTGTACTAGATGTTACACTGTGCAATGATAAACATGTACAATACACAAAAAAGATAATAGTTAAGAAGTTTCTTATGTATGTGTGTTATCCTGTTGGAACGTTTGATGGTACAGGAAGTAAACTAATACACTCCTGGAAATTGAAATAAGAACACCGTGAATTCATTGTCCCAGGAAGGGGAAACTTTATTGACACATTCCTGGGGTCAGATACATCACATGATCACACTGACAGAACCACAGGCACATAGACACAGGCAACAGAGCATGCACAATGTCGGCACTAGTACAGTGTATATCCACCTTTCGCAGCAATGCAGGCTACTATTCTCCCATGGAGACGATCGTAGAGATGCTGGATGTAGTCCTGTGGAACGGCTTGCCATGCCATTTCCACCTGGCGCCTCAGTTGGACCAGCGTTCGTGCTGGACGTGCAGACCGCGTGAGACGACGCTTCATCCAGTCCCAAACATGCTCAATGGGGGACAGATCCGGAGATCTTGCTGGCCAGGGTAGTTGACTTAAACCTTCTAGAGCACGTTGGGTGGCACGGGATACATGCGGAAGTGCATTGTCCTGTTGGAACAGCAAGTTCCCTTGCCGGTCTAGGAATGGTAGAACGATGGGTTCGATGACGGTTTGGATGTACCGTGCACTATTCAGTGTCCCCTCGACGATCACCAGTGGTGTACGGCCAGTGTAGGAGATCGCTCCCCACACCATGATGCCGGGTGTTGGCCCTGTGTGCCTCGGTCGTATGCAGTCCTGATTGTGGCGCTCACCTGCACGGCGCCAAACACGCATACGACCATCATTGGCACCAAGGCAGAAGCGACTCTCATCGCTGAAGACGACACGCCTCCATTCGTCCCTCCATTCACGCCTGTCGCGACACCACTGGAGGCGGGCTGCACGATGTTGGGGCGTGAGCGGAAGACGGCCTAACGGTGTGCGGGACCGTAGCCCAGCTTCATTGAGACGGTTGCGAATGGTCCTCGCCGATACCCCAGGAGCAACAGTGTCCCTAATTTGCTGGGAAGTGGCGGTGCGGTCCCCTACGGCACTGCGTAGGATCCTACGGTCTTGGCGTGCATCCGTGCGTCGCTGCGGTCCGGTCCCAGGTCGACGGGCACGTGCACCTTCCGCCGACCACAGGCGACAACATCGATGTACTGTGGAGACCTCACGCCCCACGTGTTGAGCAATTCGGCGGTACGTCCACCCGGCCTCCCGCATGCCCACTATACGCCCTCGCTCAAAGTCCGTCAACTGCACATACGGTTCACGTCCACGCTGTCGCGGCATGCTACCAGTGTTAAAGACTGCGATGGAGCTCCGTATGCCACGGCAAACTGGCTGACACTGACGGCGGCGGTGCACAAATGCTGCGCAGCTGGCGCCATTCGACGGCCAACACCGCGGTTCCTGGTGTGTCCGCTGTGCCGTGCGTGTGACCATTGCTTGTACAGCCCTCTCGCAGTGTCCGGAGCAAGTATGGTGGGTTTGACACACCGGTGTCAATGTGTTCTTTTTTCCATTTCCAGGAGTGTATGTCAATGAGAGTTACATTGTCTGCGGAACATTCCTCTGCAGTGTTGATTACGGAATAAATCAACGAAATGTGGGGCATTTGTGACGCATCAGGTTGAGTGTGACAAAAAAGTTTATTAAATTTTCGATTAAACCATGGCCATAAAATCGACACATGGTGAAACCATATTTTCAAACCATGTTAAATGTATCGATGTGTTCTAACTAAATTGAAATAGCTTTGACTACCTGTTAAAAGAAAATGAAGCAATGGATATCTTTTAACGAAATTAAAAGCATAATATTGCTTGGTTATCATAATTATTACGTCTGTAATATTCATAGGTTCTTTGAAAATGAGTAACACCTGAGGCAAAGCAAACAAGAAAGTCGAAAATCCACTTAGCGATTTAAACCTGCCGTTTTGTGGATAACCTTAGCGCTAAGTGGTGCGCAAAGAACGGAATGAATAGTCGACAGTCGAAGGCAGCGTAGCTTAGTGTGGGTACATAACTCTGTCATTACTGGCAATGTTAATACTTTTTGGATGCTAAAACTGTATATTATGGATTGAAATTTGGTGTGGCAACGGCATCTGTATCATAAAGTCGTCTCCAGACATTGTGAGTTTTTGGAAAGCCAGATTATCCAACATTAATCTAAAATGAAATTTAGAGCCAATGTAATCAGCATGGTAGTAGTAAATTAATACCATATCACTGGAGATGTTAAGATCCCCGCCATTTATCGTTCTGTAATGTACAACATCTGCACCACGTCAGCTGTGGTATAAAATCACGTTTTCTTTATCAAACAGAAGTGAATAGAATCATAACGAATACTACAATCACAAATTTCGCAAAAATTACTGAACAGAGTAAGTTATTCATAATCCTAGTTTTCTTGTTATTGTGTTTACATAATTCTGAGTAAATGTAAACGGTCGAAAGATCATATAAAATATTATCGGACTCACGACAATGAAAGACTGTCGTAAGTGTATTTGGCTCGAAAAGACTGCTTTAACTATATTTATCTGGATATAAAGTTGACTGGTCGCACTTTTTACTTCAGTTTTCAGTTGTTTATTTTTCATTAATACATAACTGCAAAATTCAAAACTAGTAGCCATTTAGCTACATTAGAATCTCATATCATGGATCGATATGGATACGAAGCGGAACAATAAAAATTGTAAAAACATAAATTCATTTCTGTAACAGTTAAATAGCTTCTGAAAGAATGGTATTGAATTGCTCCTTCAGAGTTAGCGACCATAAATCCTTATACAATTAGTACTTTCTCAGAGGGACTGTCTTACGGTATTGTTATACCAATCAACAACACGTTCGCAACTGCGGTGCTGGTAAAACTACAGGGTATAAAGTGAAGTGCTTATTCAGTGAGTGTTCTATGTTGTGTGCCGAAATCATTGCAAATCGAGTTCCGTTACCCTGATCGCGCTTTATAGAGAGATCTAAGATAAAAGTAGCTGCCCAAAATTAACACTGTTCCGTTAGATTGGCGGTAAGACTTTTTTTATGAGAATTTGGTGAGTACATGTTTTCTTGAGACGATACGCGAGACACTAAGCGGGTCATACGCTGCGCTACCGTAAAGTAGGGCGATGCAGCGGTCTGTTGTTTCGCAGTTCTGTGGGTGTCGAAGCATTTTGTCTCCAGTAACTTAAAATAAATATTCTGCACCATACTAAACGTCACAGAAAACAAGAAAAGCTATTAGAGTTCCTGAAAATGATTAATTTCGTAGTTAAAAAGAAGTGCCTTCCCTTCTAGGAAAACATAAAAATGTTCGATTCCACGTGATTCTTATAATGTAAAAATGTTAGACGAATAGGTCACATGTGACTCAGCAGGTTCAGGTACACACTGCCACACTTTCTTTGGCCATCGTCGATCGTCCGTGCTTTCCAGATATCAATACCATTTTAGTAGTGTTCGTCTTTGTTTACGTTTCTGCTCCACACGTAGCGAGGTCTTCTACAATTGAACAATATATAATCTATTTGGTCCTTTTTGTTATTTTCATGTTCCAAATGACTGAGTTCAGTTTTTGTACAGCCCTCCTACTCTGTTCTATTTTAGTTTGTATGTCGTCTTCATTTTTTCCTTTTGATGACATCATAACACACAGATACTTAGAAGACTTGTGTACGCCTATCTTATTTGCTCCAACCTCCAGATCCTTTATGATATTGTCGCTAACATTCAGATATTCGGTTTCCTCATGCTTTTGAGCAGGCCTCATTTTCATAATCGTTTCGACATTTGAAGCATGTACTCAGCATCATCCTGGTCTCCTGCTACGATGACCATGTCATCAGTGTACAGATAAGTGTAGAAGTTTTATCCCCCACAACTACTCACATGCCTCCACATCTGTTGGTCCAGCCCTTAAGTGCTTCCTCCACATAGATTTTAAATATAGTCGGTGCTATAGCACACCCTTGACATAACCCTGTTATAACACGAAACCCCTTAGACACTGAATTTCCTACTTTGCCAGCCCTTACACTGTCCGCATAGAACCCTTTAACTGCTTTGATGTAAATAGATACTATTCTTTATACTTGTCCACAGACTGTTTTGTGATACCGTAACATAGGTCTTCAGCTAATCCACAAAGAGTAAATGCGTCTTTTCGCTTCTGGCATTTACCTTCTGTGACAGAACGTGTTATGTGAATATTCCATTAGTAGATGAGCATCCTGGTCTAAAACCGTTCTGTCTGACAGATACTGTAGCCTTCATTTGTTTTTTTTTTCTTTTCTGATTATCACATATAGTTGCACTAGTGATGGCATCACAATTGTGCCCCAGTAATTTCCACAGTCCTACCTGTTCTCTTCTTATGGATTGAAATAATAATAGACTTTCACCATTTCTTGGGTACCTGGTCCTCTTCGGAATACGTGCTACATAATTAAGGGAAGATGTCATCCACAACCACAGCAGTTGCCTTTATTGAATCTATGTATATTCCAACCAGATCCATTTATCTCCCATTGTTCATAGGCTTCACAGTTTCCCAACACCTAAATTTCCTTTGTGCGTTAAGAAATTCCTCCTCTAAGAAATCCTTTTCTTTCTATCACCATTTTGCTTTTAATATTCATTCTACTCACACCATCATCAAATAGCAAACCTCGTCATCTATATTAGCTTCCCATCTGCTAAGCTAATTCTCTTGCCATTGCCTGGCTTGATTTGACTCCATTTCCTTACCCTTGATTTGCTTTTGAAGATGTTAATGTTGCAATTTTTTTTCAAAATATTATGCATCCTGTTCAACCGTTCTTCTCAGTCTTTTGTTGCCTCTGAGTGCTTTATCAGTGACATCGGAAATCTCAGAGCTTTACGTTTAGCCTGTGAACTTTCACCCCTTATCCAAATTTCTCCTTGCTTTCGTTCATAGCTTGCTCAATGTCCACGCGGAGACATGTCGATGATAAGTTACAACCTTGTCTCACTCCCTTCTAATCTACAGCTTCCCTTTCGTGTCCTTCGAGTCAGCCATGTCCTCTTCGACTCTTCTTTATGTACAAGTTATATATAAACTTTGACTCCCTGTATTTTATCCCTCCTACTGTCAGAATTTCAAAGAGCGTAATTCAGAAATCATTTTCAAAAGTTTTCTCTGAGCCTACATACTGTATGTTATGAACGTACGATGTCTTCCTTCGGCATATGTTCTAGGATTAGTAGAAAGGTCAGTATCGCCGCGTGTCTCCATACATTTATTTATGTTCCCTGAGGTTGGCTTTTACCAGTTTCTCCATTCTACTGCCAAAAATTGATTTTTGTGTCTTAGAACCATGACTTTTTAAAGTGCTAGTTCTGTACCACTGTCACCTGTCAGCACATGCCTTCTTTGCAACAGGAATTATTACATTTTTCCTTAAGTCTGAAGGTATTTCGCCTGTATCATATATCTTGAACATCATGTGGAACTATTTTGTCATGGCTGGCTCTCCCGACAGTATCAACAATTCTGACGGAATGTCGTCTAATCCAAGGGTCCTGTATACGCTTACACTTTCAATGCTATGTCGAATTCTTTTCTCAGTATCACGTCCGTCATCTCATCTTCACCTACATCTTACTCTATTCCTTTATCGTTGTCCTTTAATTCATTTCTCTTCTATAAACTCGCTACATATTCCTTCCGCCTGACAACCTTCTCTTCGTCGTTCAGTTCTGGCTTGCCACTGGAGCCTTTGATATTCACGCAGCTTTAACTTTTTTCTTTAAATGTCTGTCTGATTTTCCTATACACTGAATGTATCTTTCCTAAAGTTACGCATGCTTCTAGATCCTTGCATTTATTTTCTACATTGCACTACTTTGATGTTTGTACTTCCTGTCAGACAGGCCTTTAGATATCTGTATTCCGTTTTGCCTGTTTCATTTGCCCTGTTTCTTATACTTTCTCTTTTCAACAATTTAATTCAGTACCTCCAGTGTTGTAGAGGGATATCTACCAAGCTTTGTCTTTTTATCTATGTGATCCTCTATTTCCTTCCCTAATGCATCTCTTAATGCTACCAAGTTACCTTCTGTTTCTGTCAAACGTTGCCAATAGCTCCCTTTGAAACACTCAACAAGCTCTCGCTCCTTCAAGTTATGGAGGAACCATCTCGATAAAGTCCTAAGTTTCTTGACATTTGGTTTTCAGTTTTAATCTGCAGTTATTAACCAGTAAATCATCACTGCGATTCACAGCAGGCCCTAGAAGTGTCTTGCAGTCTAATGCTTTAATAATATTTGTCTTACAATTATATAATCAGTCTGAAATCTTCCATTGCTTCAGATATTTTCTACTCATACATTCATGTTTCATAATTTTTAATCAATTGTTAGTAATGATTAAATTATGCTCTGTGCAAAATTCTATCCGGAGTCTTAGTATTTCATTCCTTTCCCCAGTCCACGTTCTCCTACAATTTATGCTTCACTTTAACTATCTCAATAATTTCTTTTTATTTATATCGCATTCTTCCAATCTCTTCATCATCTGCGGAATTAGTTGGCATACTCTACTAGTGCAGTGGATGTTGACTTAAAGACTATCTTAGCATTCACTACAGTATTCCTAGTAGCTTACCCATACTCGTATTTTCTTATTCACTTTAGGTCTACTCCTGAAACGGATCTAACATTCCATGCGGCCGGTAGAATGCTAATTTCATTTTTCCAGATCACGTCATCTTCCTGAGAAGACGCCACCCAGAGGTCTAGATGGTGGCAGTGTATGTTGCTGATACTCAAGCAGGCAGTAATTGTCGCCATGCAATGGATGCACTTCGGGTTCCCAAACTGAATGGTTATCTATGTGCTGGGAGGATTTCGATATTACAATGATTTTCTGAACTCTTAATAGTGTGGTGGAAACTTCAGTTCTCCCTTAGGCAGTGCCCATTATTGTATTACCATAGTAAAAAATAAGTAATACGAGTAGGATAGTACGCTTTGTGTATGTTTTTTAAATGAATGTGAGAGAATAAATGCCCTTTCCTTTACCACACAAGATTACCTCAGTCCCTTGCCGATGACTCCTTTCACCGTAATTTTAAAATACTACCCCATTATATCGAAACTACTCTATGTTATGGGACTGTTTGATGTTTATTTTCAATTTTCAGATATTAAGCGTAAAGGCATGTTGAGCAACCTGTCTTTATCTACGAAAAGGAAATAATAAGTTATCATTGAAAATTACAGAAGAATTTGGTCGTTTTTATAACAGTATACAGAACATTCCCAAGATTTTTGCCATATAACAACTTGTCTCATAACACAGAGTAAGAGGGCTGCGTTGTGAGATCCTTTCAGAGTTCAGTCACGTCGAAACGAATATGCGTTAATCCAGGTCGCTTTCCAACGTCTGCTTACTTACAAGACGATATTCCACTGCGTGAAATTAAACTAACAATTACTTGGGCCTTTTTAATTGTTGTTTCATCCTAATCACAAATGGAACAGGCAAGGAAGGAGACTTGAGGGAGCAAAGCAAGGACAGTTCAGTTAGATAAGGGTAAGAGCAAATTTTCAGTAAGTGTGCATGCATGTGCGTGCGCTCACTTGTGCATGTGTGTGTGTGTGTGTGTGTGTGTTTGTGTGTGTTCTGGCATGTCTTTTAATGCAGGGTGTTACTAGAAACAGGTAACTTATGTTGTCGATGGTCTTGGTAGTTCTCTCTGGTTTTGTATTTTTGGAGTGTTTCAGTGATTTCAAGTTTTCGGCCTTTGTGTTTGACTTGAAGATAACTGTTACCTGTGTTTTCGACACTGTCTTATATTTCATACTGGTTGGTGTTTGCTGTTGAAATATGGTACTTTTTGATTCCTAGTGCTGTAATGCTTACTTGAATCAGATCTCAAATGATTTGTCTTCATGACCTACGCAGAAACAGTCACAGTATAAAGTATGGAATATATATCCATCCACATGACATAGTAGGTTTCCTGTGTTACTGCTATGAGGCAATTTCATCTGATGTTGTTGTCAATGGTGATAGATAAGTGATCACCTTTGCATATATAGGAATTGTGAACCTGATATGAAAATTTACCCATAAAACGGATTATACGGACAATCTTATTCACCCATGCGTTTTTGTTTTGTGAGTGCCTAACCAGTATTGAGTGTTTCGATTGGTCCACTGTGAAACCTCTGTAGTCGTCTGACGTGGCTGTATGTTTCTTTATTTCCATTTCATGCTTAACTTTAATTTCAAAGATACGTATTTGTGATCCTTTCTTATCCTATGGACGGGAATGCTGCCAATATGTAGGCTGTAGGATGATAAGAAGAGTTGTCGCTTTTGATACATTTAAAATTGATGTTCATAATTAATCAGTATAATGATAATGTCTAGGAAGTTTGTGCTGTCATCTTCTTGATGCCTTACTGTACACATTATACGTTCAGGTGGAAGATGCTGGACAACAGATTCCACACAAACATAGCATGTTTCGCGTTAATGGATAAGATTGATTTGTTGATGCTTCTTGAGTTCTAGACACAAGCACAGTAGGTCGGAGAGTAACGAAACTTACCAGCGCCCTCGATCTTTAACACAACTGGTAATTCACATTCGATGACTACAAAAACTGTTGAATCTTCGACGATAAGGTCTTTCCAATTCTCACATGCTTTCCGACTGATTTAGCAGCACTTAATTTGGCAAACTGTTCACTGACATTCTAATAACACGTGGTATCATTTGAATTGGCGCTTTGGCATATTATATACCATTTCTCTCATATACCATTGTCTTTTTCAGATTCCATCAATCACCTTTAGTTACGTTTGTGTGGCTGCAATGTACAGGAACGACGAGAAGGTAGAAATCCTACTCTCCTATTGACAGTGTAAGTTAGGTGAACAGTACTACAATAACTCCTTTTCATTATAATATGGGTACGTGTAGTGTGGTAATGTTGTATCTTTTCTCCTTGATTATTCACACAAATCTGCAGCTGAATATGGTTGATGGAAATTCCGGTGTGCTTTATCCTTGTTTCTCTGATTGTTTCCTGTCAACTCCATGAAATGGTCGAACTACGTTACATCAGGCACCAACACTGTGTGCTAGTATTGGACAGTTAAAGGCCGGCCGAAGTGGCCGTGCGGTTCTAGGCGCTGCAGTCTGGAACAGCGAGACCGCTACGGTCACAGGTTCGAATCCTGCCTCGGGCATGGATGTGTGTGATGTCCTTAGGTCAGTTAGGATTAAGTAGTTCTAAGTTCTAGGGGACTAATGACCTCAAAAGTTGAGTCCCATAGTGCTCAGTGCCATTTGAACCATTGCGACAGTTAAAGCCTGTACTGTGTACATACTTCATAACAACATGTTTAAGTGAATGGTATACTGTGATATGTTTTTCAACACACCTCTGACCACTCTTACTGCCGTTGATACTTCCTGACAGACTAAAACTGTGTGCCGGGCCGAGACGCGAACTAAAGAACTTGCCGTTCTTCACAGACTGAGCTACCCAAGAACCACTCAGGACCACTTATCACAGATTTGCTTTCGCCAGTACCTTGTGTCCTACCTTCCAACAACGAGATACTGCCGGAAGTTCAGCTATGAGGAGAGATTATCAGTTGTACTCGGGTAGCTCAGTCAGTGGAGAAATTTCTCCAGAACGGCAAACGTCCTGTCTTCGAGTCTCGTCGCGGCACACATTTGTAATCTGCCAGGAAGTTTCATATCAGCGCACACTCCATGGCAGAGTGAAAATTTCATTACGTACTGCCATTCTCTGTATACATTTAATATTCCCTGATAGTCCTATTTGGTACGGATCACACACAGTTGAGCCATATTCTTAGGTGGTTCACAATGGTGCTTCATGAGTAATCTCCTCTTATAATAACTGTTGGCTTGTTGTGGGGGAGGAGACAAGACAGCGAGGTCATCGGTCTCATCGAATTAGGGAAGGACGGGGAAGGACGTCGGCTGTATCCTTTCAAAGAAACCATCCCGGCATTTGCCTGGAGCGATTTAGGGAAATTATGTAAACTCTAAATCAGGATGACTGGACGCGGGATTGAACCGTCGTCCTCGCGAATGCGAGTCCAGTGTGCCACCTCGCTAGGTGTATAATAGTATTTCCACTGAATAGTATCAATAAACCGACGTCTAGTAGCTGCCTTGCCCACGACAGTGCCTATGTCATCGTTCCATTTCAGGTCCCTACTAAGTGTTACACCCAGGTATTTGCATGAATTTACTGATTCCAACTGTGACTCACTGACATTACATTCATTGGATCCCCCCAGTATGTTTTATCGTTTTATGTACAATTTTGTATTTATGAACATTTTAAGAACGTTACCAAACCTTGCGCTACATTTTAATATTATCAAGGGCTAACTGAATATTTGTGCAGCCTCATTCAGCCTGCACTTCATTGTAGGTAACAGCATCATCTGCGCAAACTTTGACGTTACTATCAATGTTGTCCGCAAGGTCGTTAATACACAAGATCAACTTCCCTTAGGTACACCCAAAGTTGCTTCTACATCTGTCGATCCCTCTCCATTCAAAATAACAGTCGGCGTCCTCCATATTAAAAATTCCCACTTCAGTTACAAATTGCACTTGATACCCCTTACGATCGTACTTTTGATAAGCGTGGAACTGAGTCAAATGCTTTCCGGAAATGGAGAAATACGCTATCTACCTCACTAACATGATCAATCCATTTCAATAGAGTCGGGAACCGCACGACTGCTACGGTCACATGTTCGAATCCTGGCTCGGGCATGGATGTGTGTGATGTCCTTAGGTTAGTTAGGTTTAAGTAGTTCTAAGTTCTAGGGGACTGATGACCACAGATGTTGAGTCCCATAGTGCTCAGAGCCATTTGAACCATTTGAACCACGCTGATTGGCATGAAGTAGGTCCTTGTGTTCTAGATACCTCATTACCTTTGTGCTCAGAATATGTTCTGATTGTACTGCAAATGGATGCCAAGGATATGAGACGGTAGACAGGTGTGACCTGTGCTTCCTTCCAACTACTGGGCACAGTCTTTGTTCTAGGGATTATCAGGAAGCTTGGATATATTTTACGTGCTGTTTTTACTAGTGATAGATTTTTCAGGTACTTTTGTTTCCCTTATTATCTCTATTCATTGTGTATTTTTTTGTGTGACCAAACAATATTTAATTCTTTCCCACCATACCCCGTGAATCTTACGTGGTTTCGAGGTCAGATAAAAGAAAGGGAAGAAAACCTAAGAAAAAGAGAAGATGGTAGTTTCAATGCTTAAAGTGTTCTACACAGTCTTTTCCACTTCAGTACAACGAAAATAATTTTCACAAAACCATGTGAAACTGTCAGAAAAGTCATTCTTTGGGATGTTTTTCAACTCGCCCAACATTTTCGGTTGTGGTGAACCATGCGGGATACATTCCGCACATTGCCGTTTCGTGTAAGGTTCATATTGATAACACCTAGTCTCCTCACACATGATAATTTTTTCCAGAGAAGAACTGTCCTCCTTTTCGTTTCTATCAAGTCGCCCCGGGCATCCACGAGTCGTTGTTTCTTGTTAGGGAGTCTAAGTGTTCGGAAGATATTTTGCCCACATTTTTCTCTTCTTAGAAAGTTTCTAATTCCTCCTACACTTAATTTAGAGAAGATTTAGAGAAGTTGCTCTACACTATGGCCACTCATCCTCTACTTAACACTTCGGTCGCAACTGATTGGTCGAATAACTGGTCTGTTGTTTACAATTCTTAGTTCAAGCTGCCACCGTAGTTACTTTTCTGATGTAAGTTATACACTAGAAATAAAATCAGTCTCGTAACATTTTGGATGGGCTGTGTATTAATATAATTTCATTTTGTGTTCCTACCATTTCTCCGTGTTTCATCTATCTTAATGTCACTGTAACCGCATATATTGTGGTGAAATTATATCCAATAGTTTTGAAAGATATTGTTTCTTTTACAAAATAATTAGAAAATAAAAATGTATCTGAAGCAAAGACAGTGGAAGGTGTAACACCTACAACGCCTCTCGGTGTTACTGGACCAAAATAGCTCCCAAATTAGCTCCCATGCCCTCGAAATATAAATTCAGAAATTGTCCCAAGCCCCTCCACAAGTAGTAATTTACGCAATAGGAATAAGAGACAAATAGAGGGAAATCTATAGCAGAAAAATAATAGAAAAAGGAAAGAATTTTAATCAATTTTGGAAGCATGGGAGGGGGAGGGGGAACGATAGAAATGGTTAAATTATTAGTTATTCTTATATATGAGAAAATCAATATTATAGTCACAGAACGTAGGTCTTGAACACCAAAGACAGCGTTTACTAAAGTATAAATAGACATACAATGGAATTATGATACTCCAGTCTCTATCCTCTAGTCTGTTCGAAGTAAATTAGGACGTACAGATTTAGGAAGCAACAATAGGAGCTTTATTAATCCAGGGCGCAAGAATAAATTGCGACGAAATTGTTTTTTGGAAGCATTTATTTCAGATCAGTATTAGAACTTTTGTCATATTAGACGAACGGGGAGGTGATCAATAATCTCTCTGACTTTAACGTCACTTCGTGTGAAGATTTAAATATTTTACGGAATTAACGATCTTTGGACAGATTCGGACTTTGTACTGTGATAGTGGAAAAGCTTTACTTCACGCGACTAGTAATCATAGTTCGTGACAGTTTATGGATATTAAACGGGAAGAATCTTTTTATCGAAAGTGACAGAACATCGTTTAGTATCTTTCATATTGACGGGATTCCAGATTAGATACTTATTCAAAGACCCCCTTTGAATGCGATCGTGTGACTGAACTGATTTATTAATAATTATTGTTAAATAAAATAACGTGTTAATTTGAAACTGACTATTCGTCTTGAACTTTAGTTCGATTTAGGTTCATAAGTAACTAGGTTACGTGATTTTCACCAAGAATAAACTGCAGACTAGAAACTGAAACAAGTGAACGAGAATCTATTGAAAACACTAGTATTAATTTACTTATGGCTTTTCCTTCAGAACTGGGAAGACAATGCGTGTAGTGACTCACTGGGGTTAATTTAAGAACTAGCAGGGATAAAACAAAACCCCTCAATACCAGTCAATGTATAGATAAATTAACATTCCTACTTTCATGCAAGATACGGAAGTCGGGATAGAGAAAAGGGTCGCTACAAAGGACAACTGACTTTACGCGTTATGAAGATAATTCTGATGATGAAGTCATGTATCTAGGAAACCAGCACGGTTACCACATTTGACTCTATCTCGAATTCGTCATGCAAAAAATTAAAGTAAGATAATAAATGGGAACGCAACTAGGCATCTGAGCAGATCTCCTTATCAAAGGGGTAAGTGCGATTTGTGATAAGGTTGTAGGACGCGGTGGAAGGGACAATGACTTAGTGCGCCGCGGGTCGGCTGGCGGCTGCATGCTAGTCACCACAGCAGGCGGCACTGCCATTAGGACGCTGCTACGTCATGCAAGTTGTCAGCCGCTGCATACGCTGCTTGGTACAAGGCGTACTGCGTAATTTAGTTGATACACTATGTTAGCCTGGCCGTGAGGTCTGAAACACGTTTCCCACATATGAAACAAGATTAGTCCCAGTGCTAATACAGTTTGAAGGAATTGTGGTACAAGCGGAAAACTGGGTAGCCACAGATAACAGCACAGTGCGTGAAAGAAATGCATCACATAACTCAAATATTTTGCTGAACATAAATAACTTATAGTGTATGCATCAAAAATCAGATGAGGGTATACTGAATAAATGTTTCTGGGGACAAACTGTCGGCAATATCGGGTGACTATGTACTTCCCTGTACAACTACGAATAAACCTTGAATCATTTACTTCATCACCTTGTTCTATGAACCAGATAAACAGTACAGAACATATCTATTGGCTCTCTCTGATTGTATGACCCAAAAGTACATACAGTTCAACATGAAGTAACTAATTTGTTCATAATTAACACACTAATCGTAACTAAGAAGACATAGTTATATACATAAATAAATTATTTGTTTTGAACACAGCATTTTTGGCTAAACATTCTGACATGACTGACTGGGTTACTGAACCTGAAAATTTTTTTCAAGCTTCATTTCTTCTCAATGGGCTACGGAATAAGTATGACCTCCAGGGAGCAGTTTTCTTAATTTTGGTCTTTTTCTAATGTTCCGAATGTCTTCATGCAGTGTAGTCAAGTGCAGTTTTCTATGAAGAAGCTGGTTTTATCATAGCCAGTGATCACTGTTTTGTACCTGCTTCCCGTTGTTCTGTTAAACACATTTTGAGATTGCTGCATCAGAAACACACTAATGTTCATTATGTTACGGTTCAGACGAAAAGCCGCTATCGAAATTTTAGGTACGCTGAACTGGCTCAGCTTTTGTTAAAAAAAGTGGGAAACATTCCCAAGCATTAGGAAGCATCGTAACATCCGTATTAAATAGTTTCTATGGAATACAAGACACCCAGGAGATGGATGAATTGTGGATTGTGTCTCCCACCTCCAAAACGCTGATGCAAAGCTACAGTGAAAAACCTAATAGTATCCGACTACAGGATTAGTGCTTCCGTTACGTAGCAAATCACATCTCTTAAATATCCAGGTGAAAGCGTCACCCATTATGCTCTCGCTAGATATAATTATGATCCCCCTCCCAACGAGCGGGCTGCGTAGGGAGCGACCTCAAAAACTTCAAACGGTTGTAAGTTCCTGTTCTGCCACGTTCAAGAATGGGTCTTGTCGGTCGCAGGTTAACAAATACAACGTGGAATACGGCAGAAATACTACGTTTATTTTAATGGCTTCATACCAATTGCACACAACATCGTTACGGTTATTAATTTCTTTAAGTTAATGTGCCGCTAATATACTTGTGGTATCGATAGATACGGTGCCACAACGTAGGCGCACTCTGCTGGGTTGGCACTACGACACCAACAGCGACGACAGCGCCCTCTAGCCGGCACTGTGCAGCTCTACGAGCGCCGCTCCGGATTCAGCCCATTTGATTCCGTGTAGACGACCAAGCAACATTGTTTCTATTTCATAGTGGGCGAGCCACTACAGATTTTGCCTTTGTCACTTGATATACAGCTTCGCACCTACGTGTTCATCTCAGTCAAAGTTAAGTAAGCCTAATGTTAGCCTAATTCTTCCAATAGTAGAGGTGATTTAAATTTAAACGCAATACCGAAGCATTTCACCTTTTCCTGCTCCTATTCACTTCCTACATTCTGCCTACTCTTCAGTTTGCAGGAGCAGACCCACGCGCCGCCTTCTATGCGGGATACAAAAATACTGACTACCTAAGTGAATACAAACCATACTAAAACATTCTAAACAATAAACGTGTCTGGAAACGACGGCTTTCTATTAAGCACGGACGCCAACTCAGACACGCATCCAAGCAGCGACTCTCTCTCATGAATAATGCAATAGAACACTTCCTCCCTGTTGGTGTGCGCTGACGTAGGCGTTATTCTGAGGTCACAAATAAATGGTAATGTACTCCTAAAAATCTCACGTGTACTATCTGACAATGAAAGTGAAGAACCCAGAAGATGTGGTCGGATCTCAATGTAACTTTCTACACGTACACACTATCGGCGAAAATGTAATTGGTTACAACTGCGACAGATGCAGTGGCCGAGATAGTGCATTAGCATTTTCCAGGTGAAGTGTTATTATCGCTCTGTCATCCCGCATCATTGGTCAAGAATAGCAGTAGCTGGAGTGGACAGCTTCTTCCACGTGCATAGTCTCTCGTTAATACCATCATACGAACGGCTGCTTTGAGTGGTGCCGTGACCGGCAAGCATGCACTGATGTTAAATAGCGTCGCAATGTGTCTAACGGCAAGTCAAGGTTCTGAAATACCTAGGATTACCATACCGGTGAGTACAGCGGCGACTTCGCAAGGATACTGTTATTCCATTGTTTGCGAGTATCTCAGTGGGGTTACTTCTGACGTAATGTTGTGGGGAGCCCTCAGGTTTTACTTCAGGTCACAGTTGGCAGCAGTTGAGGGGACTTTGACTGCACATGGGTACATCACTGACATCCTGCATGCTCATGTCTTCCCTTCTATGTGACAGTATCGTAATGCATTTTTTAACATGACAATGCTTTTTCACGCATGGCACGTGTCTCTATGAACTTTCTGCGTGATGTTGAGACACTTCCATGGCCAACAAGTTCCCCTCTTCCGTCCCCGATAGAACGTTTCTACATCTACATCCACATCTACATACATAATCCGCAAGCCACCGTATGGTGCGTAGCGGACTGTTCTCTGTACAACTAATAGTGACTCGTACATTGTGCGAGAGGAAAACGACTATCTATATGCCTCCGAATGAGCATTAGTTTCTCGTATCTTATCTTCGCGGTCCTTATCCGAAATGTATGTTCGAGGCAGTAGAATCGTTCTGCAGTCAGCTTCAGATGCTGCTTCTCTAAATTTTGGCCGAGCGGTTCTAGGCGCTACAGTCTGGAACCGCGTGACCGCTACGGTCGCAGGTTCGAATCCTGCCTCGGGCATAGTTGTGTGTGATGTCCTTAGGTTAGTTAGGTTTAAGTAGTTCTAAGTTCTACGGGACTGATGACCTCAGAAGTTAAGTCCCATAGAGCTCAGATCCATTTCAACCATTTTTTGATCTCTAAATTTTCTCAATAGATTTCCTCGAAAATAACGTCGCCTTCTCTCCAGGAATACCTTTTGGGTTCCCGAAGCACCTGTGTAACACTTGCATGTTGCTTGAACCTACGGGTAACAAATGTGACAGCCCCAGTCTCACTTGCTTCGATATCTTCCTTAGATCCGACCTTCTAAGGATTCCAAAGACTGGAGCAGTTAAAGAAGAGGTCGCACAAGCGTCCTATAGGCATCCTCCTTTACAGATGAAACACCATTTCCCTAAATATTCCCAGTAAACCGAAGACGACTATTCGTCTTCCCTACTACGATCATTACATGGTCGTGTCTTTGCATATCGCTTTGCAACGTTAGGCGCAGTTATATAAAGGACGTGACTGTCAAGCAGGACACTACTATTGCTGTATCCGAATATTATTGTTTCGTTTTTCCTATCCAGCCACACCGCACTACGTTTTTCTACATTTTGAGTTATCTGCCACTCATCACACCAACTAGAGATATTGTCTAAATCATCTTGTATCCTCTTGCAGACACACAACTTCGACACCTTCCCGTACACCACGGGATCGTCATCAAACAGTCGCATATTGCTACCCACCTTGTCCACCAGGTCATTTATGTATAGCAAATAACAGCGGTTCTAACACACTCCTAAATTTTGTCTGTTATGACTACCCGGCGTCGAGGTCAACATATTGGTTGCTATTACTTAAGTCTTCTAGTCCTAACATATCTGGGAACCTACTTCATACGCCCGCACCTTCTTAACAGCGCGCAGTAGGGCACCGTGTCAAATGTTTTCCGAAAATCTAAGAATAAGTATTACGCGCAACTGAGGAGGACAGGACCAAAAAATTGAAGATGTTAAGAATAAGGAATCTGCCTCTTGCCCATCATCCATAATTCGCAGTATATCAAGTGAGAAATGGGGACGCTGTGTTTCGTATCAGCGTTGCTTTATAAAACGTGCTAATTCGTGTATTTAATCTTCTCGGTCTGAAGAAAATATATTATTTTCGAACTGAGAATATTTTCATGGATTCTGCTGCAGACCCATTTCAGGTATACTGTTCTGTAATTTTGTGGCCCCGACCGTTTACCCCTGTTATTGATGGAAGTTACCTGCGTTCTTTTCCAGTCGCTTGGGACTATTCACTGGGCGAGACATTTGCGTTAAATACAGTCTAAGTAATGGGCCAATGAGATATAGTACTCTTTGTAAAACCAAATTAGAATTACATCCGGACTTGGCGATTTGTTTCTTTTCAAATCTAGGAGCTGTTTCGCAACGCAGGGAGGCTTATTACTATGTTATCCATATGGGAGTATGTTCGATGGTCAAACGACGGTATGTCTGCAGGGTTAACCTGCATGATCGATTTCTTAAGCGCAAATTTAAAACTTTCACTTTCGTTTTACTATCTTCAGCAGCCCCACCAGACTGATCAACGAGTGACTCTATGGAGGCCTTATACCACCTTAGTGATTTTACATGTTATAAGGCTACCGCGGAATGTATAACGCCAAATAAGACCTTAAAATGCAGTAAGCATTACCCTATGGAAGGAATTTTTCTGTTGGACCGTCCTTTAACGTAATGGACAGAGGGAATTAAACCTAAATTTCACAAGGGTGGCAATTAGTAGAAAGCAGGAAGACAATAGTTTTGAAAATAACGAAAGTAGAGAAAATTTTCGTAACTGAAGCAAAAAACGGTTCCAAGCCTTATTATGCATAAGAATGTGCAAACATTATTCTCGTTGTATTTATATATACTCTTGCAAAAGGAAATTTCATTAATTCTTTCTTAGTAAGGTGCAATGAACACCTATAACGACCGGATGAACTGCACTGTGGGTAGCAGGTTAGCAATCAGAGATACGTAAAATAGATTTTGACCCCTTGAATTCAACCATTGACTAGTTCAGCACAAAAAATTGATCGAAAAAGCAACACAAGGCTAATTAGTACCTGACAAGAGTTCAGGTTTAACTAACATACATATACACATCACCAATACAATAACATGACACTGACGTAATACATTTCATATCCATACCACAGTCGCAATGTTTCAGATTCATTTGCAAAACCCAGATTCAATTTGACTTTCCCCTGCTAGTAAAGATTAAAGTGGGGGAACTTAAGCTGTCCCCTTCTTTATAAGTAACAATGTTCGCATTTCAGAAACACTTAGCATCACATAAATACTGAACTACAACTCCACTTAAGATTATTTAGCTCTCAATGCTTTATGACAATTTACACTAGGAATATTGTTATTATGCTTTGGAAATAAATTCAATTTCAAGTTAAGTTTCAAATAGGATCAAATGTAAGTGCCTCATAACATCACTTGTGAAGCAAGTGATCCCAACCAACCACATTTATGTTCATTAGTACTTAACTTTGGCACTTTCAAATTAAAGCAGTTCATAGCAAATTAAAACTTTTCATCAGTTAAATATTAACTAGCAACTTTTACATGCCCTAAAGTGAGCTTAGGTACATTTAAATGGAAACAAATTAGCATTTCTTCATAATTAGGATTGTCGGTTTTTAGCACTATTAGGATAGGATTCTACTCGGTGTCATGAAGACAGCGATTCAAAGTTTAAACAGGTATTTTGCAACACTGAGTATTATTGCAAAAGCACACACAAGCACACTGGTACATAGTGACTTACAAATCTGTTATCCAAAGTTGTTGAATCAGTTGTGCAATATTGGTCGCAAGCACGTAGTGGCTATCAGCTCTCCTTCTGGCGGTTTTAAGCTCTATTTAATTCTTATTGGCGGAGTATTCACCATCTTTAGACCTTTTCCAAATACGAGAGTACCCTCTTTACAGCCGGAACCACATCCGAGGCCATTCCATTATAGATATGGTTACAGAACGCCTCACTTGGCACCTGTGGTGTTAACAATGCGTCTGCTGGCCACTGACTATCTAACGTGCTGTCTCTCTTGCCGCCCAAACAGACCTCCACTTCTATAATGGAGGAGGTCCCCTACGCCTTTTAAGTTACATTATATAATTTTCTGAGTATGAACCAGTTTTTCACATACAATTTTGTTTTTACAAATATACATATTCTATAAAAAGTCATTATTTAAGCACACTATTAAGTTAAACAAATTATTCATCATAAAGTTGTATTTACCTCCAATAATTCAAAGAACTTAATGTGTAAAGAATAAATACTGCATAGATACATACAATTAATTACACTGTACCAATTATTGACAATCGGAAATAATGTTACACATGCCCCATGTTTCATTGAGGTTTCCCAGCAGGGATACATCAATGAAACATCAATAACACCTATGCGGTGTCGAGCAGTCCAAAAACAAAAAAACAAAAAAATTAATCCATCCAACCAGGGTTGGGTATAAAAAAAAGTCACGAAATACAGTCAACACACTAACATACAATACTCTCAAAACACAACAAAACGTCTATATTCATTTCCGTATACCCATGGCAATCCACTCTCATTTCATGAAATAACAAGTGAAACAATACACAATATGTCATGCATTACTAAGAAAAGTGTATAGTATTTAAGAAACATGTAGGTACCCATATAAAAGTGTGTACATGACAATGGCGCAAAACATTTTACACAGTATACTATATACACTCTATAACATACTGGCAAATTTATCAAATAAGAAATCTTTCATGCAGCTTTCATTAACAGCAGTCCACTTTTGGTTAATTACACAGGCATACACGCAGTTACATTGGGACTAACATTATTTCTCACTGACCTCTATGGAAATAGACGGTCCATGTTAGAAAAATCATAGCAAAATATACACAGCAATAGATAATTCAATAATGAAATTATTTAACTGCCTGCAGTAGCATTTGTCAGTCAATTTTCGCAAACACTTAGACACATATGTACATAGAAAACACTCAAAAGAATTTCAATATTTCGTACACTGCTCACCACTTGCGTATAGCAGCCAAAGATAAACATATACTTTCTTGCCCCCAGTTCTTTTTACTACCCATTTTGTATTCAAGGCAGTCCTTCATCATTTTCATCATTGCTTGTCTCCCCAGTAAAACATTTGGCAGTCCCTCTAGTCATACTGCAACATTTCCTTATTGAAGTGCTTTTACACGTCATATTGAGGAACATTATATATATATATATATATATATATATATATATATATATATATGTCATTTTGTTACATTGAATCTGAAACTTACAGTGAAGCATTAGAAATTTGATAACAGAAAAAAATTATTTTCAGCCTGACAATATGTCAATATAAGAATCATATAAATTAAGGTATATATAGATATAATTTTCACTGTTGTCTCTTATTGTTCATTTCTGTGGACATAAAGTTTTAAATCTACAATACTGCGAACCCCTAGTCGTTTCTTAGTTTTGGGGTACACGAGATAATATGCATTGGTGTGTGGAGTTCGATGCACTTCAAAGGAACCATTATAAATATATTTTAATTTAAAAATTTCATGGTTAATTTCGCTGGATTTTTCATGAGTTTTTATTAAAACAAAATCACCAATTCTAATTTGTTTACCTTTAGTTCCTTATCGTGCCTTTTAGCTCTGGCTTCCACTTTTTCTTTCATCTTTTCCTAACCAAATCTATATTCTCTTTCAGATCAAGACATATAATGGGTGGAAATTGTGAAGTTTCTTCAATTACACTTTTACTTTTACAATTTAATAGAATTTCTTCAGGTGCAAAACCTTTAGTTTCATGAAAAAGATCATTCATTATGTTTTAAAAATCTACAACAAACCTGCCCCAAGCCTTGTGATTGTTGTGGCTGCAATTCGTTATTCACTGATAAGTCAGCTATATCTGGTGGCTTCTTCGGCCTCTTACATTCCACATCTTTTACTATCCTATTCAATTTTTGCCATCTTATCGTATCGTCAGGTGGCTCTTTCGGTTTTCACCATTCAAACTCTTTAACTACTATAATCAATTCTTGCCCCAGTACAGTATTATCTGGAGGCTCTTTCTTTTGTGGTTCCATTTCTACTGCCGGGTTTTCCTTTCAAAAAACCTCATTTGGTCATTCATATTTATTTTCGGTAAAGTTTTGTTCCCTTTCCTCTATTTCTATGTGTTCTTCCACAGAACTGTCACTGAGTTCTTCCTCACTATCTGACTCAGTCATGAATGAAACTCTAAGACAACGAGCTAAATCATCAGTGGACGTTCCATTATTTTCGGTTTTTTGATCGCTTTATAAATGCTGCACTTGACCTACACTTCTTCAACATTACTACGAATTATGTCGACTTTCACTTCGTATTTAGTGTAATCATTATGCACTTCAGTGATTCGCATGTTACAGTCGGACTCAACCTCACTTTCACTACTGCAGACAATTTCGTCTCATAAACTTATTCATACTGTTTAGGATTTCATCCTTCACCCTATTTCTGTTGATACTGGCCGTTTTATCATCTTCTACATTACTTTCCCTAATAACGGCAGCCAGCATACTTAGTGCTGCGCCTTTCTTTCTTTCACTAACGTCTACTAGATTCGCTACACGCACACCCTTCGTGGCGCATCCTATTCCCACCTCTTTTCTACCTATGGGTACTGTCTCTAATTCCCCATTTTGTCTTTTTATTTCACTACTGGCCGTATAACATTTTTCAACATTAATTACATCATCCCACTCTTATCGATCCTTGAGAACTCCTTTTTGCACAACATTTACACTTTCTTACTCTTATTAATTAACATGTCTGAACCTTTATTTGTTTCGAAGCCATTTACTACCGAAACTTTTTCACCGAAGTCTTCGAGTATGTCATCTCTTTTCATCGCAACTTTCTTGTTCTCACAGCGGCTAGCTGAACGCTTCACAAGGTTCATCGTATTCTGTGGCTTATTTTGCATGTGCCTACCTGTAGCCTTGCTGCCCGAGTGTGACTCATACGCGACAACACATGTCGCCCCGCATGCACCGACTATTGATGCATTCCTGCCATTTGCTCGTTGCATGCATTCATTTTCGTTCCTTCTGAACGGTTTTTCCAGTTTGGGGCTAAGGTCATTGTCCACGCCAATCTGGCCCGTAATACACATGGGCTCTAGTTTTCCGCATCATCCCTATTTTTAAAATTTCATGGTGCACATCACCAACCGTGATATGAAACATTACCGTGTCTTCTACCTCTGCCCCTCTGATTCATGTTTGCGCAATATCGATCTTTCTCTGTTTGTTTGTTCTGGTCACCTTTTTCCCTTATTCAGTTATTATTTTTTGGTCGATAGTGCCCTCTCGAGTAATCTACAACTTTAACTGTTTCTAAAAACGGTTAGAAGGTTTTGTGGTTCCTTCCCACATATCTTTTCGAATCCTCTGTGAGCTTCTTCCATAGTTCCCACACTATTTCGGATTGTGTTCGCCTTGATCTCAAATGAGACAATTTTCTGTACCATATTTCGCAGAAATCTTTCATGAAATTCCTGTCCCTATTATTGTACAGTCTGGCCGTAATACATTCTCTCCGCATACAGTCCTGCTTCTTCTCTAACCAGTGTTTCTCAATAAATTTCTGCTTAAATTCTTCAAACGGCATCTGACCTGTTTCTAGATTTAGTCTCCACCTTTTTGTATTTCATGCCACAGTGCTGATTACTACATTAATTTTCTCTTGATCTGTCAAATAACCAGGAAAATTTCTTTCGCAATTTATCTGGATGTATAGAGGATGCCGTCTGTTATGTCTTTTAACTGGGTCGAAACGTGCTTTGCCCTCCAATAATTTGCTATAACATATTCTTTCAGTAACATGATTAGATTTTTCTCTTATTTTTCTTTCAAGGTCGCACATTTTGCCTTGAATCTGAGAAGTGTTTTCTTCGCACTTCTATTCGCAGTTTGTTATTTGTTTACACAACTCTGTTTCGGATTCTGTCACCCATTGTCTCATATGAGCAATTTCGGTGTTACATGTAGTTAATACTTCTGTTTTGAGAGCGACAACTTTTTCGTCAACTTTAGTTATTACTGAAGGTTCTGTTTGGTCTTGGATATTTATTGTTTCGGTGTAAAATCTTTCGTTAATATCATTTATTTGCTCCTGCATAGCGGCAACATTATCATTGATAACATTTATTTCTTATTTTAACTCTCCAATGGCATTGCTCACTACATCTACTTTTGAATTTACTTCGTCAATTTGCTTACTAATCTTCATCCCCTGCATTTCAATCTTCTTCCTTCGTGTTTTCTCGAGTGATTTAATTTGGTTGTTAATGTCGCTGCTCAGTGTTTTCATTTGATAACCCTGAGCTGCAATCTGTTGGTTAATACTACTAATGTGTGCAGCAACCTGTTTTTTTCATTTGGTTGTTTGTACTGCTGCTGTGTGCTGCGAGTTGATTGTTAATCTGTTGACTCTGTGCTGATATCTCAGCGGCCAGCATTTTCTACAGTTCTGTCATATCTAATGGTTTTTCGCTTTCGTTTTCTGACGCGTTTTCATGTTCAAATTCTACCCCTTGCGACTCACTCACTTCGCTTTTGACTTTCAATGAATCAAGCATATCCATCGATTCGTTGATATATCAACTGTCTTTGATCGCTTCCTCTTCCCTGCTTGTTCCATTTGTGATACGTTCACCATACGAATCTGAAAATTTACGTGTGTATTATACTCCACGCAAGCCTTCTGCCGTCTTGTGGCGTCGTCTGTGGTTGCATCTGTCAAACTACTGCCACTAAATGCATTCTGTACTATCCCGCCCCGCTCGTCTTGGTCTACTTACGCTTTTGTGTCCATTTTTTATTGTGTTACTGTTTCATATCTTTATTTTTCAAATCTGGTAAACTTTCTACTAACTATTCCGCCATATATGTTACAAGCTCGAGCCGCTGGACTTTTACTACACGTTTTACTGTAGTATTTCACTCAATATCTACGTTTTGCACTATCTCTGAAAGTGAAACTGAATAGCGTCCTATCACGCGGCATCAAGTATAACGCTTCTGGCGTTGCGTGCTACCTGTTTCCTAATAACATAACTTCTAGTCCTGTCACAGGAAAGCCAAGTATAATGTTACCGCGGAATGTCTAATGCCCACTATGACCTTGAAATGCAGTAAGTGTTACTCTCAGGGAGAATTTTCTGTTTGACCGTGCTTTAACCTAACGGACAGAGGGAATCGAACCTAAATTTCGTGAGGGTGGCAATTAGTAGAAAACAGAAAGGCTATAATTTTGAAAAAAATGAAAATACAGAAAATTTACGTAACTGAAACAAAAAACGGTCGCCAGCATAATTAGGCATAATAATGTGCAAACATTATTCTCGTTGGATTTATATATACTATTGAAAATGGAACCAACAGTATAGGTTAGCAATCACAGAAATGTAAAATAGACTTTACCCCTGTTACCTACAATCATCACTTTTACCTCTGACTAATTCAGCACAATAAATTGATGGGAAAATCAACACGAGGGTAAGTAGTACCTGACAAGAATTCAAGTGTAACTAACATACGTATACACATCACAAATACAATAATATGACACTGAAATAACACATTTCATATCCATACCACAGTGGCAATATTTCAGATTCATTTGCAAAACACAGATTCAATTTGACTTTCCCCTGCTAGTAAATATTAAAGTGGGGGAGGGGGGGGGAGTAAACTGACTCTTTCTTTATAAGTAACTATGCTCACATTTCAGAAACACTTAGCATCACATAAATACTGAACTACAATTCCATTTAAGATTATTAAGCCCTCAATGTTTTATGACAATTTACACTAGCGAAATTCTTACTAAACTTTGGAAATAAATTCTAGTTCAACTTAAGCTTCAAATAGGATCAAATTTAAGTGCCTCATAACACCACTTGTGAAGCAAGTGATTCCAACTAACCGCATTTATGTTAATTAGTACTAAACTTTGGCTCTTTCAAATTAAAGCAGTTCATAGGAAATTAAAACTTTTCACAGTTAAATATTAAGCGCCTCTCTCTTTATCTGTGAAACAAATTATTTAACTAACACTTTTAAATGTTTTAAAACTGAACTTAGGCACATTTAAATGGAAAAAAGTTAGCATTTCTTCATAATTAGGACACTCGGTTTTTAGCACTATTAGGATTTAAAACCCGCTATTGTTTGGTTTATGAAGGAAAGAAGGATGCAGGAAAGAAAATTAGAACACCCGTAATGGGCTGCAATTCTCGCATTTTGATTGAATTTGGCAGCACACTGCTTACAATGAAACATTTCCAGGTAAGGAAAAAATTACTTCTGATTTGACGGGGATGCATTTAAACATAAAACAGTAAGACCTAGGTGTCACAGTTTCTAACACACAGTTCAACAAAACTCGACCTTGCACCCTTGCATAGTACAATGACACATGCTGCAAACCCTCATTCTATTTGTGTCGTATATGATGATTGTAATCCATGATATGAGAAATGTTATCATACATGAATATTATAATAAGCAACAAATGCGTGTATTTCATGCATGGTGCTCCTCTACACATCATGTCACCAACTAAGAGAGGAAATTTAATTGTGTATATTTATTAAAGTATCAAATATAGTGTCCTTTTTAATGTGGGACGTCACTTCCACACAAACATTACATCTCACCCAAGCAACTGTCTAGAACAACAAACTAAAAATAAAGCTAATACCAGATAACTGTTAACATTGGGCCGGCCGTGGTAGCCGAGCGGTTCTAGGTGCTTCAGTCCGGAACCGCGCGATGCTACGGTCACAGGTTCGAATCCTGCCTTGGGCATGGATGTGTGTGATGTCTTTAGGTTAGTTACATTTAAGTAGTTCTAAGTTCTAAGGGACTGATGACGCCAGATGTTAAGTCCCATAGTGCTCAGAGCCATTTGAACCATTTTTTTTTTGTTAACATTGGAAGGTATTCAACATCAAGAGTCACTATGATTTGTAGATGACTCTGACATCGGTTTTTGCGGAGCTAAGAGGTGTTTTTGACAAAGCTACAGACGGGTAACTCTGTGAAGCGACAAAAATAATTTTGGTGCTATTAAAAATTATCTGTTCGTTAAACTCTACAATTTTTTCTCCACAGGACACAGTATCAATGCGAAACTACCACATCCCCTACATGGGAACAATATTAAAATATCTCCTTCACTGTTGCTCAGCTGCAAGGTGACGCATTATATGACAAATGGCCTTTGAAAGAAGTAAGTCTTCGATGTATGTATTATGATGAACTGGAACATGTGTAGACGAGTCCATCTACATTCATTATGTATTATGATGAACTGGATCATAAGTAGACGACTCCATCTACATTCGTCATTACTTACAAGACCTTACAGGGAGTGTTCAGGGTATCATTCTTCCTATTTCTCTGAGTAAGCGGTCCATGCCTAAGGTCATGATTCAGAGTTCTGACGGAACTGTGTGCCTGTGGAGCAATTTTCAACAGATGGTCAATGCACAACGTGTCACGGATTTGTATCTTGTTCTGCAGACGGAGGAGTTGTTGGGAAATTTGTTGGGGTCGAGTATTTTTCATTCATCGACTTGTACGATGCATAACTGCAATTTCTGCTGGATGCTACTTCTAGGACTTCGTTGAAACTAAACATTCCCTTTGGGCTTTATTACTTTAATCTCATGTCTTTTGGGATCTCGTCTGCATCGTGAAATTTTCAGCTATATATGGAGCAGCTGATTCAGGACGTTCCTTGTGTGTAATCTGCATTGATGCCGTCTGGTTTAAAAGCTCTTCACAATAAGAGATTTACGAAATTGACATATGGTTTTCGATCGCTTGCTGGAGAATGGCCTTCGTTAGAGCTAGAAAAGTGCACTTTTTCTCCCTAAGTTGAAGGTTCTTGGCACATGTGCTAAGCAAAGATGGTCTTGTACCTATGGACAACAACATCAAACTCAATGTTAACATGCTGCCACCCCAGAACCTTAAGTGACCTGGTATTTTTATAAAGATTTCCTGTTAACGAAATTCATCCCACTGACGACGTGTCTTCGCCATTTTCTTAAGTGGCTTCACCAAAAGATAGCATTTAGATATTCAAAGGACTTTTCAGCCCTTCAAGCAATATTTGAGCTCTGCTCCTTGTTTGGCTTCTTTATACTGGGTCAACCTTTACTCCCTGTCTGTGATCGTCCCAGTATCAGAATTTGGATGGCATTGAAAAGCGCACCATTTATACATGAAAAACACTTTCGGCAGTGCAGTGTAATTACTCACTAGTGGAAAACGAGGTGCTGGTTACTGTCTTCAGAATCTAAATTTTCCATTTTTCTTGAATAGGGCATGGTTCCTTCACATCACCGACCGCAAAAAAATGGTTTCTTTATTTGACCCTCATTGCAAGCTACCTGATAGGATTGGATACCGAGTACAGTGGTGGGCCTACCTTCTCAGTAATTAATTATTCCTATGACATTCGTTACCACTCCAACATCGGGCACAGAGATGCTGGTGCACTGTATCGGCTGCTCGTGAGGTTCGATCCATAGTTCGCCCTAGGGTGAGATTTCACGTAGAAGTTGGCTGATAAATTGCAACAAGCCCTGTCGGATTTTCCGTTGAAAATTCGCGTCTTCCACACTCACCGACCCACTATCCCGGAAAATTATTTCGGCTGTCCAGCTTAATTGGCTGGGGCACATCTATTTGGGTGCGTACCCAGCGTGGTGTACATTTCTTCTCCTATTTGATGGATTTAATGGGCATGCGATCCTCGTCCTTTCCATAGAGGAGCAGTACCTTCGAGTAGTCATTCCGTTACAGTTGTGTCCTCATATGCTCCAGCTGCGACATACTTCGTGCTTTGATATGACTCATATGAAGACCTTACATCAACTGGCATGACGTCACAGCCACTGGCTGGTGACCAATTGTGACACTGAACGTCTCGTGCACGCACGCAGAAATTGTGCAAAGAACGAGGCTGTACCACTGTGCCACTTTTCCTCTTGGCCAGTGCAGGAGCACCCTTGGGACTGGATGCACATCAGTTTCAGGGGTCCATCTTTGAACAACAACTGAGTGTTGGTAACTGATATTTCTTCAGATTTCCCGTACATAGCCAAGCTGTGCTCCACGCCGTCCGCTGTCACTGTGCTGTCACTGTTGGTGCATTGTGGAGTATTTTGGCCGTCGTTGATTCCTCAGGACTCTTATGTTGATAATGGTCGCCTATTTGTGTGCCACGCTTTCGGATACTTTTGTGTTTGCGGTGGTATCCAGCATCTGAATATCACACTGTTGCGCGCAGATTCTAACTCACATGTGGAGCACCTCATGTGTAAGTCCCAGACCCAAGTTAAGAAGTCATGTTTGCCTCTTCCAAACACAATGCAATGGCTACATACCTGCTCATGGCAGTGAACATGTGGAGTTCAGCAGAACTTTAGTATGGGTGTCCGATGCTGTGACTCACTGCGCTTTTCTGCTCGGACTGCAGTTTAGGCTCTGCCATTTGGCTGACAGCAGGGATGGCTGCTAGGTGTCGAGGTGGGCCGCAAATGTTGGCAGTTGCTAGTGATGAATGTCATTCGGCAGTAGCTTACCTGTCATGGTTCAAATGGTTCAAATGGCTCTGAGCACTATGCGACTTAACTTCTGAGGTCATCAGTCGCCTAGAACTTAAAACTAATTAAACCTAACTAACCTAAGGACATCACACACATCCATGCCCGAGGCAGGATTCGAACCTGCAACCGTAGCGGTCGCTCGGTTCCAGACTGTAGCGCCTAGAACCGCACGGCCACTCCGGCCGGCTTCTGTCATGCATGTCAGGTTGCACCCACGCTCTCCTGGGTCGTCATTGCCATGATCTCACGGTCAGATGTATGGGAGGGTTGGTCATGATGTTGTTCCAGATGCAGGCTCATACCTGAAACTGTGTGCTTTCGTGTTGCCATACCTTCTTGCGCTGCACTGCCCTCTCTTCACTGGTTATCTTCGGTTCCAGCGTAGTTCGCTCTCACGCCATCCGATGTGAAGCCCATATATTTTGACCCATCCTACACTTCATCCTCCTCCTCGTCCTGCTCCTCCTCCTACCCCTCCTCATCTCTCTCTCCTCACCACCACCCCTGACAGTGGATCAACTGCTGCCTCCGTCTCTGCACCCTACTCTACCCCACACTCTGGTGGAGCTAGAGGGGTTGGCGTTCCATATGCTCATTTCTTAGCCGCCCATGCCTACAGTGTATTGTGTTCATTCTAAAAAACAACTCTGCTTCATTTCAGACTTTCTGCCTCCCCACAGATTAACTCAAGCAGTGAGTTTTCATTATTTTTTTGGGTGGGTTTTGTACCTCAGCCTTTGTCGAGCTAGTATTGGCCTATATGGCACACGATGCAGAAGGTGTTCTTCAGCTGTGAGCTCTGTTTTTACACCTGTGCAGATACTAATATTTTTATAGCTTTTTAGAATATTCAGATGTGATTAGAGGTTCATAAATGGATTATGTTGCACATACCCTAATGTAACAAACTCCATTGAATCCATACTTTTTGGTTAGTTCATCAACGTATGATCATGCTCCATTAACATTTACTGTAAATGCAAATCTCTTGTATTCCTCATTCATACTGATGTTTTTCTATATACTTTGTTTAAATTAATTTATAATCCCAGTACGCATATCAGCAAATGCCTGGTCTCCATTTAAGTAGCTATTTATAGTTCTCCTTTGTTGAATTTTTTTCTTCAAATAACCAAGTTTTCAGTTTTTGACCTGATTCTTTTCTGATGTCTGTTTTCAGCATTAGGAATAATATCTTTCATCTGTTTTAATTCTTTTTCTTTTAAAACCTGTGGCACTGTAAGATGTGAAACGTCCAGTCCATCACATGTTGATACAATATCACCACCCTTTTTTTAAGCTGATCCAAGTGGAAGTGGAGGTTTTGAAACGGGTGTACCCTAATGCAATAAATCCCATCGAATACATCATATTCTCGAAGTACACCAACATGGAATGCTTGTCGTTAGGTATTTACTGCAAAAGCAGATACCCTGTATTCGCCATTTGTGTCCTGATATTTTCCATATTCTGTGTGTAAATGTATATGCAATATTTAATAACGATTTTGTTGTGTCCTGCCCATTCGTCAAATATGGGGTGCCTAGAAAACCACATCTCGGATCGCTAGACAACAATTCAAGCAATTCATATTAAGGAACTCTTGTTACAGTAAGATAAAGGACAGTACTTTACTTTGAGAATTTACAGTGGTGTGTCTCAACGGGTGATAGATAAAATAAGAAAATTTCTTCAGTATACACAACTCCTAATACAAGTGAATCAAAACATACCCCAAGTCGCTGCTATAGAGCTCGTAGAACGGCTAGTCTTCACCTGGGCCGCGGCCAGGCGGCGCGGCGCTTATGTTCTCTTAGTGTAGAGGCCGCTGCTGTCTCGATGTCGTCCTAGAGAGGGGTCGGTCAGTCTTCTTCGTAGGCCTCTCTACTCTACTATTCCTGATCGTCGTACCAGCGTTTGACTTTTACGCCGGAACAGATTCTGTACATGATTATCGGTTGTTTTTTTTTTAATATATTTTACTTGTCGCTCTACCACGTCTGTCTTGCATCCCAGCCAGGGCATCTAAAAAGTGATTTCGTGAGTACTTTTTCTTTTTCTTCTTCGTCTTGCGAATGACTAACCAGACAGACTTTCATCAGCACAATGGTAGCTTTAAAAAAATGGTGCAAATGGCTCTGAGCACTACGGGACTTAACATCTGTGATCAGTCCCCTAGAACTTAGAACTACTTAAACCTAACTAACCTAAGGACATCACACACACCCATGCCCGAGGCAGGATTCGAACATGCGACCGTAGCGGTCACGCGGTTCCAGACTGAAGTGCCTAGAACCGCACGTCCACACCGGCCGGCCTAGCTGTAAAAGCGACACCTTGTTGTTGTTGTTGAGGTCTTCAGTCCTGAGACTGGTTTGATGCAGCTCTCCATGCTACTCTATCCTGTGCAAGCTTCCTCATCTCCCAGTACCTACTGCAACCTACATCCTTCTGAATCTGCTTGGTGTATTCATCTCTTTGTCTCCCTCTACGATTTTTACCCTCCACGCTGTCCTCCAATACTAAATTGGTGATCCCTTGATGCCTCAGAACACGTCCTACAACCGATCCCTTCTTCTAGTCAAGTTGTGCCACAAACTTCTCTTCTCCCCAATCCTATTCAATACCTCCTCATTAGTTATATCATCTACCCATCTAATCTTCAGCATTCTTCTGTAGCACCACATTTCGAAAGCTTCTATTCTCTTCTTGTCCAAACTAGTTATCTTATTAAACGGGGAGAGGCTACAACCCTATCTCTCTCCCTTCCCAACCACTGCTTCCCTTTCATGCCCCTAGACTCTTATAACTGCCATTTGGTTTCTGTACAAATTGTAAATAGCCTTTCGCTCCCTGTATTTTAGCACTGCCACCTTCAGAATGTGAAAGAGAGTATTCCAGTCAACATTGTCAAAAGCTTTCTTTAAGTCTACAAATGCTAGAAACATAGGTTTGCCTTTCCTTAATCTAGCTTCTAAGATAAGTCGTAGGCTCAGTATTGCCTCACGTGTTCCAATATTTCTACGGAATCCAAACTGATCCTTGACTTATTAAACTGATTATTCGGTAATTTTCACATCTGTCAGCACCTGCTTCCTTTGGGATTGGAATTATATTCACTAAAACACATGGACTGTGACGGAGGTGAAATGGGTTACAATGTTTGTTAACATTTCATGCATTTACAAAATTTATTTAGGTTGCTTATAATAATACACAAGACGATTACAGATCTCTGATTGTGAACGAAAAATGAAAAATTCGATCTTCTTATTTCACTAGCGTTTGAAGCTCCTCTTTTGGTTCTTCCGTGTTTGCGATTTAAATGGCTGGTTTAAATGGCTTTGAGCACTATGCGACTTAACTTGTGACGTCATCAGTCGCCTAGGACTTAGAACTAATCAAACCTAACTTACCTAAGGACATCACACATACCCATGCCCGAGGCAGGATTCGAACCAGCGACCGTAGCGGTCGCTCGGTTCCAGACTGTAGCGCCTAGAACCGCACGGCCACTCCGGCCGGCTGCGATTTAAAAACTGGGTTGTTTTGGAAATCAGCCTTAAGCAAACCTAAATTCGATCTTGTGTAAAAATAAATATGTATGTCTTATTATTTATCAGAGTACATAAAAAAATCGAGTGCGAAACACATATGGCGCTAAAGTCGTAATTTAATTGTGTCACAGCAGCAAAAAACTGCACGTGGTCACGTATTGTTAATAATGCTTTATTTGATAGATTGCTTGCGACACACAAGCATCTGCACCAATTTCAATAATCAAGTGGATAAAGTTGGGAGCTCCATGAGGCCTGTCGCAGATGATTCATTTGTGTAGAATATGATGTCAATGCCAGAAAACTGTAGCCAGACCTATAGATAACATGACTACTACATAGGCTGGGAGTTTACACTGAACATAAGAACATTTAACATAGTTCACATATATCGACCATGAAGTCCGGCACTGTACGATTATGCTATTGATGATAAATCACTAGAAACAGTAACAATCGTAAAATATCTGTAAGGAACCTTCTGGAGTGATCTAAACAGGGACGACTACATAAAACAAGATGTAGAAACATAAGAGGCTCGAGTCAGATCCACTGGAAGAATCTTAAGAAAACGTAATCGTCCCACGGCAAGTGGGGCTTACAGAACACTTGCTTCACCAATTTTGAATATCTCTGATCGGTCTCGGATCGTTATCGTGACACATTAACAGAAAAGATAGTCGAGGTCCAATGCAACACAGCAAGCACACGATTGTTTAGTCGAAGTGCCAGGGTTTACATAACTGCTAATCATACTCCAGTGGTAGATACTAAAAGACTGACGATGTTCATCACAGATATGTTTACTGCAGAAAATCCGAGGGAGTACGTTCATTGAAGACTTCAGCCTCGTGTTATTGCCTCCAACCTACATCTTGCGAAGTGACCACAGCAACATAATCTGAGGAATTAGAGCTAATACAAAGGTTTACTGGGAATCATACTTTCCACACAAATTTTGTGAAAGAACCTGGGAGGGGTATTGAATGATAAAGGTACGAGAAGTTCCGTCGTCGGAAAGATATGTAAATAATGGGTTTCTTTATGAAATCAGTTATATTCTGCTGCAAGTCACGATTTTTCTTAAACGTGAACTAAACTGCGCAGCTCATTTAGAGGATCACTTTTTCGAAACCTTGTAATTGTCTCTCACTGCGGCGAGTAAGTAAGAAATTAGGCTCAAAAGAGCCCACAACGTTCCTCTATAATGGTTCAAAAGTGTGGCGTCCTAATGTCACCCTCGGGCTCCATGACGCTTCACACTAAAATGTGTCGACACTTAAAAATATACTTGCACAAAGACAACCTGTGAAGTAGTCCTAGGTGCCTCTAGGGAGCTAACTCCTTGACACCATAATGCCTCGATTCCAAATTCCTCCCTGAAGACGCCTTGGACTATTTTTCAGGTTGTCTGTGTCAAGACACTTTTTAAAATTCTCAGGAAAGGTAGGTGTCTGATACAAAGACTGTTGTCGAACTGACAGGACTTACAGGGATCATACGCCGTATTATTCACGCACAAGCATTTGTAAATGCCACCCCCACCCCTCTCCCGTCCCCTCCTCCGCGATCATGCCACAGGAGGGCTAAAAATACAGTGATGCTCTTTGCTCCTTTACATCACATCCAGATTTCGTCGAATGGTTTTGAACAGTCCCTAGTTGTTCCAGTCTGTACACGACAGCTAAAACTGCAGTCGCCATGCAGTCCTAACGGGTGAGATCACGTTCAATGGTAATGCAGCCACACGATGTCTTTAGAGAAGGTTTGAAACGTCCGGGGCTGTCATCAGTGTCAAAGGTTGTCAAGGACGTCGTAATGTTGTTTATCGCACTGCAAACTGTTGTTTCCGACAGCGATATTTGCTGGAATCAACGCCCCAAGGTAAGGAGTGGTTTTATTGACGCCCTTATGCAACCCTCTAGGGATTCTCGTGTCGATTCTGTGTGGTGGTGTGTCCGAAATGTTTTCCACAACCATCCATTAGAAAGTCTTGTGATTTGAACGCTGGGCGACGACTTTATGACCTTGACTGGTGAGGCGTCAAAAAAGGTGTGAAGTGTGGTTACTGGGTAGAATACAGGGGAAATTTTGTGTAACTGTCACATCATTAAGTCACCTTACACGTCACATCAACTTCTGAGTTCTGGTGTTTGTTTTTGCATGTGTCGGCACCTTGTTGTTTGAAGCGTTGTAGGCATCTCGAAGCCAAATTTCAAACCTCTTCGTCGTAATCAGAGACTATTACGGTGTTTCGAGAAAGTGATCCTTCAATTAGATTGTACAGTGTACGTAGCAATGGGTGTTGCATGATATAAGAAAAATACATCAGTGACGTTCTCTTTCATTTTAAAAAGATTGGTTTGGTTACTGCTTTCAAAGTAGAGAAATAACCAGCAGGGTGGCAATGCTCCGCAAATAATAAAATTGGAATGGTTTACGTCTATACTTATAAGGAAAAGGCATTTTACAGTAGACGTTATTGTATGTGCTACACAGTCCAGTACATGGATTTGTTACCGAAAACTGTGACGTTATATTATGGGAGGTGTCTGTGTGTGGGTCTGTGTGTGTGTGTTTGTGTGTATGTGAGTGTGTGTGTAGGAGGGGGAGGGGGGGGGGTGTAACCCTTGAGCAGCCATGTATGATTGTGTGATTGTGATTTCATAACGTTAGCGATATTGGATCCTCTATATAGGACCGTAATTTATCCTAAGTGGGTAACAAATAACAGCAATAAGGATCCTGTATAATCACTCTTACCTGTCCTCCAACCAACAGGATAATGGCCAGCTCTAATTAGGCTGTTAATTTACACTGAGGTGACAAAAGCCATGGGATACGTCCTAGTATCGTGTCGGACCTCCCGGTGCCTGGCATAGTGCAGCAGCTTGGCATGGCAAAGACTCAACAAGTCGTTGAAGTCCCCTGCAGAAATACTGAGCCATGCCGCCTCTATGACTGTCCATTCTGTGAAACTGTTGCCCGTGCAGGATTTTGTGCACGAATAGACCTCACGGTTATGTCCCATAAAGGTTCGACGGATTTCATGTGGAACGATCTGAGTGACCAAATGATTCGGTCCAATTGTCCATAAAGTTCTTCAAACCAATCACAGACAATTAGGGCCCGGTGACATGGCGGAATGTCATCTAAAAAACTTCCATCGTTGTTTTGGAACATTAAGTCCAAGAATCGTGGCAAATAGCCTCCAAATAGCCGAAAATAGTCATTTACTGTCAATGGTCGGTTCAGTTGCACCAGAGGACTCAGTTCGTTGCATGTAAACAGCGCACGCCATTATGGAGTCATCACCACCTCCCACAGTTCATTGTTGACTACCTGGGTCCATCGCTTAGAAGGGTCTGCGCCATACTCAGACCTTATCATGAGCTCTTGCCAACTGATATCGGGATCATATGACAAGGCCAAGGTTCCCCAGTCAAATCAACCTCATCATGAGCCCAGGAGAGGCGCAGCATGCGATGTCATGTTGTTTGCAAAGGCAGTGTCGTCGGTCTTCTGGTGCCATAGCCCAATAACACCAAATTTTGCCGTAGTGTGCTAACGGGTACGTTCATCGTACTTCCCACATTGACTTCTGCCTTTATTTCACGTAGTGCTGGATGTCTGTTAGCACTAAAAACTCTAAGCAAATCCTGTTACTCTCGCTCGTTAAGTGAAGGCCGTCAGCCAGTGAGGTGTCGTTGGTGAGAGATAATGCTTTAAATTTGCTACTCTCGGCCCATTCTTGACGCTGCGGATCTCGGACTGCTAAATTTCGTAACGATTTTCACAATGGAATGTCCTACGCGTTTATCTCCAGCTACCATATCGCTTTCAAAGTCTGTTAATTCACGGCGTGCTGCCATAGTCATCTCGGGAATGTTTTCACAAAAAAATCGCCTGAGTACAAGTAAAAGCTCCAACAATGTACTACCGTTTTATACCTTGTGTACGCGATATCACCGCAGCCTGTATGTGTGCATAACATTATCACACGTCTTTTGTCACCCCAGTGTATAGCAATAACGACTATAAATGAACGCACTTAACAACCAGCCCGATGCCAATACGCCATCATTTGTAAATAAGGTAAATGGCCTGACTGAACTCCTAGAACCGCTAGACCATCGCGGCCGGCCGCATACAGGGATAGTCAGAGGGAGGAAGGGGAGGGGTTTTAAATGATTCTGGAACTCACGATGCAGACCTACACAGGGTGAAAACTGCTCTCTGACTGTCGTAGCTCCATACTATTCTGCAGTATTTATATTGTAGAATATAGGTCTGATTACTTTACAAATGAGTCAATGTGTTAAATATTTGACGTCAAGCACTTAAACAAGAAAAAAGTATAGAAATAGTTGGAAACTAGGATTAGTGTGTTGAAGGTCACTATGTACCGTCTTCATGGAACGCTGGATGGATGTAGTCTCGATAACGTGAACTCCATTTTCAACAAATGATTACCTCCCGAACTATGTGTGGCACAATTCTATGGTTTTGCAGGTACATTCAGTAATATATGTAGTCATTGCCTACAAATTTTGTTACGAAGAGAGTTACTAGTAAGGATGTAATAAATTACAATTTGATGCCTGATGGTGAAGTTCTACGGAGCGCCATTTTAATCAGAAGGTAGTTTTCACTTATCTAACTGCCTATGACGCCATATATGCTGAAATATGTGTCGTAAAATAATATAGTGTGGAAGGTACTTTCACTGGTATATGTGAATACTGTCTGATAACTGTGTTGCGAATAGAGTCTGTAGTAAAAAAGTAATATGTCCAAATGTCATATCTGATGCTGAAGTTTGACAGCATGAACAGTAAAACTATAGTAAGCCATATAGTTCCTTCCTTTCATGATTTTCAGGGGCTGTCAGCGAGTAAAATGTTTCGTAAGGGTTTGAAATTATATATATGTAAAGTGTATTCGAAATCGCTAAGTGCTCTTGTTCTGAAGTACCGAATGATTAAAATGATCTGTTACGTTCCTTCAAGACAAAAATGCAGTTTCTACCTATAGTAATTATCTTATTGTGATAAACGTTTAACATAAGGCATACACCTCTTAATGAGTAGATTATGGCAGCATTTGAAATATGTATATTCGGTCAGTATTTACGGGAAACACTGAAAATAATTTTTTTTTACCCTGGAAGCCGTTAAAACGGCTACCTTCCACTACTGCCCCTTTCCGGTTTCCGGGTTCTGGGTCATCCGCCTAGTAATACAGATTTCGTGCATTTGTTTTATAATTTGTGCTAAATTTTTCCTTAGAAACATTATAATGAGTGGTTAACTTTTATAAATATTGAAGGCTGTTTTTCCTACGTCTGCTATCAATAAAATAAGGGGTTGCAAGTTGTATGGAAGTTTTGAAGAAGGTCGTGAACACGTTAAAGATAACGAGAGCCCTGGGCGCCCAACGCCTGAGTGCATCATCGACCACTGCAATGATGCAAAAATTGAACGTAATTACTTATTATGAACGACCTCCTAATAACAATCAAGAAATCGTCAGTGATGTCGGCATATAAGTTTATTCCCAGCATGAACTTTTCAGGATGTTTTGGATACGCATGTGAGAACAAAATTTGTTGAAATTCGAATAAAAACAGCTGAGAATTGAGGGCTCAACAGTCACTAGAGGAAACCCCCAATGCGATAGCTGATTGTAATGAAAGTGTGGAAATGTACAAAATTTTATAACTTGAAATGCTTACCCATCCACGTAGAGTTAATGCTTCCAGCTGTTCCTAATTATGTGTGGTGTTTGACTATAATAGATACAAAAGAAAGAGACGAGTAGAGAACAATGATACAAGCAAATAATACTATTAAACACAGGTCCGTAAACCAGTGCTTTCTCCGATACGATTTATTACCACTGAGTACATTATAATGTCGCCCTTTCCTTCTTCTTCCACGAAATAAACATTTTTACTAATACGAAAGTGAAATATGTAATCTTCTAGCAATGCCCACAATTTCTACAGTACATGAATAATGTAATCGGAAAAATTTAGATTAAATAGAGTTTATGAGAAAATTATTACTTCAGTAAAATATTTTGTACCTCTGTACAGTAATTTCAAATCCGAGGCTCTTGTATTCGTTGCCTGGATATGAAAAAGAAGTAGTAGTTTTGCTAGTTCACATTAAAGACAATGTTTGATGGTTTATATCACATTTCTGTTTCTTATTACGTCACCAAAGTATCAAAAGAAAACTCTTCTACTAAAGAGTACTTTTCTGTAATTACGGTTTTTTCATGATAAACACAATTCACAAAGCACGCATATAGACATAAGTGTCCATATTTAACATACATATGGCCAACTACTGATTGAGGCAAAGAACTCGCGTTTGGCACTTAATTTACATGCTGCATGTAACCTCAACAATGACCGTAAATTGACTATACGCTTTGGTGCGGAATCTACATCTACATCTACATTTATACTCCGCAAGCCACCCAACGGTGTGTGGCGGAGGGCACTTTACGTGCCACTGTCATTACCTCCCTTTCCTGTTCCAGTCGCGTATGGTTCGCGGGAAGAACGACTGTCTGAAAGCCTCCGTGCGCGCTCTAATCTCTCTAATTTTACATTCGTGATCTCCTCGGGAGGTATAAGTAGGGGGAAGCAATATATTCGATACCTCATCCAGAAACGCACCCTCTCGAAACCTGGCGAGCAAGCTACACCGCGATGCAGAGCGCCTCTCTTGCAGAGTCTGCCACTTGAGTTTATTAAACATCTCCGTAACGCTATCACGGTTACCAAATAACCCTGTGACGAAACGCGCCGCTCTTCTTTGGATCTTCTCTATCTCCTCCGTCAGACCGATCTGGTACGGATCCCACACTGATGAGCAATACTCAAGTATAGGTCGAACGAGTGTTTTGTAAGCCACCTCCTTTGTTGGTGGACTACATTTTCTAAGCACTCTCCCAATGAATCTCAACCTGGTACCCGCCTTACCAACAATTAATTTTATATGATCATTCCACTTCAAATCGTTCCGCACGCATACTCCCAGATATTTTACAGAAGTAAGTGCTACCAGTGTTTGTTCCGCTATCATATAGTCATACAATAAAGGATCCTTCTTTCTATCTATATATATTAGAAAATAACTTTCTGGAATGTCCTAGAAGCGATAACGGTTCAGATTATTACTGGTGATTACTTCATGTTTTACAGTAATGAACGATTTCAGCGAAGCTGCATCTTTTGAAGTTGACAAAAATAAAAGGATAAAATACGTAAAACGGATTACTTTAAATAATTAGGAAGTACAATTGTTAAAATTTCTATACATGCCACTTGTGTAAGACAATATTTATTTACCATTATCAGTCATGTAAATGTATTTAGGAAAAGTTAAGTATGTTATTGAACCCTAACAATAATATTTTATGAACTGTATAAATGGGTTTCGTAAACAATTACGTAAGTAATATTTTGACAAATATATAAAGTAAATGGAAATTTTCGTAATTTATGTAAAGTCGACTGTTTAGGATATCTAATTTTCTTACCACAAGATTCATTTACAGAAACATAAAAAGTCATTATTACGTTGTGTTCAAATTTGTAACGAGAGAAGCCTCAGAACTTGCACCAAAATGTAGCGCAAAGAGGTGAGAAACAAGAATTTCATAATTCGTACCTGAAAATCAGATTAAACGTCACTGAAAAGAAGGTGGTACCACAAATTTGCCCAATTTCAAAAAGTTGCCGTAAATCTTGATTTGTTATAAAATGAAGATCATAACAGAAACCTCGAAGATCCAGCATGGTACTACACACTTGAAGACCAACGCGCTACAACAAGTACCGTACACGGCCACCATCCGTGCGAAGATAGCCTTTACCGCGTCTTCTCATAGATACCCATAGACGTCCATGAATTCCAGGCGTGTTCAGAATGCAGTGACTACCGTCCTCAATGCGTTACGGAGTTCATCGACAATATCAACAGGGCTAGAATACGCCAAGGCTTTGAAGTATCTGTTCACAACTAAATCCATTGCGTTCAGATCGGGGGAAGAAGGAGGTCATGATATTGGCAAGCCACTTGTCGAAATGCGATTTACCAGTACTTAGGTAACCTGAACGATGATAAAATCAAACCAGAGGATTTTATCACTTAGTAATTTACGCTCCAGGAGTGGTGTTTCGAAATAAATACAGCCTTAGACATCAATAATGCCGTATCGTTAGCGCAAGTGCACTTATGCATGCATCTCCAGGGGAAACCGTTCGTTTGCGAACTTATCACTTTCTGTATTATTTCCTATTTTCATTGTCTTCTAATCGAACCTTCGTTTGTACCTTTTTTTGCCAGACACCTTTTGTCATGATTCACTGAGGACACTTTCCAGTTGTAAGTGGTGAAAGCGAACACTTCCTGTTGGATGCCTGATTCTTGTCCACAATCAACCATTGATTTCTAACTGCAGAGCAGTGTGAACGATACGAAGTGACAGTCATGCGTCGATTTTACATTAGCTTCATCAGGTCACAACTGCAGGTCATGCCGATCTCTCACAAATATAATACACTGTTTACAAAACAGCTTATCATAATGAAGTCTGCTGCGCACGAGCGTATTAGCAATGTGTGAAGAACTATCAGCGTACCAACATAGTGACAGCGTCTGCGTAGTTCAGAACTTGGGGTGGGCTTCAACTGAGATTCCGCCCGCTTAGCAGATAAATCGTAATAATTCTTTATATCAACGATTATTAGAAATTGTTGAAGATTCTTGTAAGATTACTCAAGTGATCCACCTGTTTCAGAAAAAGAAGCCCAAGCAATTGCCTCCTCGTATATACAGTTATAACTCAACAATTAATAAGGTTCCAGAAGGAGTTGGCTGCTAATGGGCTACCAAAATCTGCCCGAAGTCTCATGCACTGTTATTTCTCATATTACTGGTGCACAACTACCCTTGATTCAGTGTTTTCAATAGCTATTTCTGATAATCCACTCGACAATACAAAGCGTACAGTGATGTTAAAAAACGCTGTCTGACATAAAAAGTGAAACACCGAAAAGCAGTGGAAGAAACTGAATGAAAATTCATGGGTTAAGAAAGTATGTGCGCCACTTCCGTTGGTGAAAGTTCGAATCGGATTTATAAAGAACTTTTCACTGTGAGCCCACTTATCTCTATGATGCGGTTGGGAAGGTTCTCATCAGGCCATTGTATCCTACCCCAAGACGTGTTAATTCAAAAGTGTTGTAAATGGTAATTGATATCATTTGTTGTGGCGATGGGTAGGAACTGACGTCCGAATTGGTTCCACATATGTTCTGTTGGGGACAGATCTGGGCATCTTGTTGGCCATGGGAGTACCTCAGCATCATGCATACACTTCACACTGACACCTGCCATATGCGGACGAGTACTTTCACGTTGGAGGATACACATGAGGACGCCGGATGTTCATGACGTACCGTTGTACTATCAGAATTGCCTCAGACACTACCAGCCGTGTCCTGAAGATCCACCCGATGGCATCCCAAGAAATGACGCCAGGAGTAACACCGGTGTCCTTCCCTAAGGCCTGGAACAATGAGCCATCACTCACGATCGACAACATACTCGTCGACGATGAATAACGGGGTTGGCGGAGAATCGCAGCTGATCTCTGAATACTCATCAAGAATCTATGCTTCCTGGTCACGGTAATACTCCAAAGACAACCGTTTGTGTTCTGGTGTTAATGGAGGACTATACACGAGACGACAGTTCCCTAGTTAAACTAGCGCTAGTCTCCAACAAATAGAATTATTACTTGTTCTGGGGCGACAGGTGCAGACAAGAATGGTTTACGATGTGCTTGTTGCTAAATACGACGATCTTTCCTTGTGGTGGTCAGACGTGGTCACCATAAACGTACATGACGAGAATTCATGCCCACACGATCCCATACAACCCTACATCGGGCCACTGTCAGACGAGGATGCCCTACAAATCTGAGATAAGTATGGCTCAACCAGCAGTCCAAATGGAAACACACAATATGGCCCCGTTCAAACTCTGTCACGTTCTGATAACGCTGTATCACACGAGTACACTATATCTTTCACGCTGTTCACGCCCCTTCTGTAGCCTAGGAGGCGTGGTATCAATACTAAACACGAAAAGCATCAGTTCACTGTATTTGGTGTTCCACTTCTCACTGGAATTGCAGCTCTAATCATTTATATACACGCTAATGGTGGCTGCATGCACATTGATACCCCATCACGTCATCTGGGTGTTTCACTTCGTTTGTCAGGCAATGTACACCCAAGACAGAATTATCTCTAATGTTTTTCTTAATCTGAGTCAGCTAAATATCTCGAAAACGACGCTTCATGGGAAAAAAAATTTCTAGCTGAAAAATTAAAATTTACATCGCAAATTAAATGTAGAATGTGCGTCGGTTCTTAATTGCGAAAACAGGCACAGTCTATACTTGTCGATTACAGTGTGATCTACCACGAATGCAAAACAATGGTTTCAGTAAATCGTACGTATTTTTTTGGTGTAAAATCTGAACATGCAACAAAAGTGGGGATTTTTATTTGAAAATGCTAATTTGACCCCGCCTACACAAGAGGGGTGGTTGGTAGGTGGCTCGTTGTAAGCACAGATAGATGTCCCCTATACCAATATTATCTTTTCACAGAACATTTTTTCGTACGATGCGTCGTTTTCGAGATATGTCGTAGTCTCAAGTTACAACAAACACCCTGAACATGGCGATCATCCACGTACGTCAAAAGTAATTAATGAGATAGGAGCTGTCTTCTTTTGTCCACAGGGTACAAACATGGAGAGAAAACTAGAAGGAAATCTCATGTGATTCCTTTCTTCTAGAAATGCCAACAAGGTGTGCAGGAGATCATCTTTGAGGTTCAGGAAGAAGTTGTTTGGTACCGCCGAGGCTAAAATTTGTTAGTCCTGTCGGAACAGATCATACGATGTACCAAGATTTGACTAGCAGTCAGCGAATAGCTTTTATCTGTGACGAAGTCTAAAAAGCACACATTTCACTGCAGACTGAATTATTCATTCTAGGAGCACGTTGCACGTCTTCAACATTGTAAACAAATAATCTTGTGCTGCGCATAATCCGAAAGAAATGTTATGATATGGCGGTAGTAAGTGACATCTGTCACTAAGCAGAGCAACATGTGCACAGACTAAGATAAGCCTCTGACACTCCAAAAGAAAAGAAGAAATGGAATCACGGAGAAAAATCTAGCAGACTTGGCATACATGAGCGGGAGGAAATCTCTCTGAGAAGACAGCTGGCACTTGCGTGCCGGCGCTGCCGTCGCCGCCGCATCTTGTTTCCCATGCTGACGGCGAGCGGTAATCAACACGGCTGACGGATGGCACTCGTTCTGCCACCGCGGCGGGAAATTTATCCTTCAGTGTCTTCCTTGCGTACATATTTTGTCTGCATCTCGTGAAACGTACGTCTTCCATTGTTCACTCAGCGCTATATTTCGATGTCATACCCAGTAAGAACGTATGAAAGAAGTTTTTAATTCGCGGCTTTTTTCATCTCTCTATTTGAACAACAAAATGGTGTTATTTTTTAAGGTGACTATTTCGTATGAGTCATCTTCAATTCGCTTCCTTTCCTCTTCACTATAAGCTCATACGATTACTGAAAAAAATTTTTGCTAATTGCGTACAGGCTATTTTTCGTACGTCAGTCTACACAGTACTGTGGATTTGGTGCATATTGTTCACCACAGTTTGTGAGCTATAAGTGTTCTCTCTCTGTACACTGGATGCCCCAAACGTTTATAGGGATTGTACTTCGAGTTAAGTTATTAATAAGAGAAGAAAATTTAGTCATTTATTGACATAAACATCGTACAACGAATAACAAAAATTTAGCTCGTAAGGAAATGAAAAAGGAACTGGAAAATATTCCCACCTGGATTAATGAATGGCAACTGTATTTAAATGAGAATAAATACTAGACGATACTTATAACACAGAGAATAACGCGTCAGTCTTCGATTACCGTTTCAGTGATGAACTTCTGATGCCTGTTACTTTCTTTGAATGTTGGCAAACAATACGAAGACGCTATATGAAATTCGATAGATTCAGAGAATTTCTGATAAGGAGGCGACTGGAAGACTTACATTTACTGGAATGTTTATAGGAATGTTCAGTGTGTCTGTAAAGAAAGTCGCTGACAAGACTCTTGCGAGTCTAATCCTAGAGTATTGCAACAGCGTTTGGAGACCTTATCTAGTGGGCATGACAGCCCAAATCAATCGATTTGAGAGACGCATAGCTACAATCTTTCAAGTCGGCGTAGAACATGCGATAGTGTACCAGAGGTACTCGTGGAATGTGAGTGAAAATCATTGAGAGGAAGGGTGACATACTTCTCGTGAAACGATGGTGTGTATATCTTGATGTTTGAGTAAGACTGTAACACACTTTCGCTGCTATCATTGTGAGTTTCGCGTACGAATAAAGTGAATAAGATAAGAGAGATTTGGAATCGTAGGGAGTTACATATTCCGTCCATCACCCTCACCCATTACGAGAAGGCAAAAAGGACAGAAAATCTTTCTTATTGGTACAACGTACCATCCGTCATGTCTTCTTCTTTGGCTTGCGCTGTAAACTGGGTGAAACCGAGCTCCACAACATAATTACAGAGGAAGCCCACGGATATTTTCTGAGTATTCTGGTACATGGAACCAATTAAAATTGATCCTTAGCTTTTATCTTCAGTCATGTGGAAGATAGTGTTGTTAATCTGGCTGGATCCATTTGAAATACCCTGTGTTTCTCGAAATGTGCATTTCTTGGGCAAACTGACCGGTGACCAGTAATAAAGCTCCTGCCAAACAACACTAAACACTTCTTCTTCCATAACATTTGTCCTGCATGCTGGCGGGTCCCATTGCTCTGGCTCTTTGTAGCCACCTCATCAAGGTGCAGTCCAGAGATATAGAGATTTTCCAGCACGGTGTTATGCCATTCCTGCACATTTCGTTTTTCTGGCCATTCACCAATTACTTAGCGCTTTGCCACCGTTGTTGCGTCTGCACTAAGAACATGCCCATACCAGAGTAAGCTGCTCTCTCTCATCTTGTCTACTATTGGTGTCATTCCATGAAACATGCGGACTTCATCATTTGTGACATTATCATGCAGTTTTAATCCACACGTCCCCTGAACATCTTTGTTTTCGTGACGACCAGTCGTTGTTCCACTTCCTTTGTTGAATGGCAAAATTCAGCATCATACAGTGCAACTGAATGTGTTACAAATTTGTATACTTTCGAACTGACTCTACCTGGAATCTTACAATCACAGAAAAAAAATAGTCTGAACTGCGATTTCTATCAGTAGCAACTGTCGAGTTAGGGCAATTAGAAGTCCTCGTTGTTGCAACTCTAAAACCATACATTCTGATGGCCCCGAAACATTTATATCTGTGATTAATTATACTGTGACTTAGACCTATTTCGGCAATGCAGTTGTTACAGGCTTGGACCTCAGATTGCAGGTCATTCTTGTCTCCATAGGCCAGCAGCATTTCAATACTATACAGTAAGGTCCAGGGCATATTTTTCTGCACAGCTATTGTGACTGTATCTATGACTACGATGCAGAGGTAACAGATCGTATACCTGATGAAAGCCTAATTAGTTGGTATGGTTCTCCAACAAAAGATTTTTCGAGCTCAAGGAAGGCAAGGTACGGGTTCCTTGACTTCTCATGGTGACTTTCAATAAGCAGGCAACCAGCATATACGGCATCAGTCGTCCCACGAACTTTCACGAAGCCACATTGATTGATGTAAGACCAATCACTTGGAATCCTTTCCTATTCAATAGTCGGTCAGTTATTCATTTGAATTCCAGTGCTCTGATTTCCACATACAAGCAGATAGATCGTATGGTCACTTTGCCTTTCCGTTGTTCATTTTATGTAAAGATTTTACAGCCAAATCCCTGCCACAAAGTATCGTTTTGCCACTTTCGTCGTACTGGTGACAAGTTTGCCGTTATCCTCGTTGATGCCACAGAATTTTTTTATGCCCTCTGCTTGACTATGATGCCGACTCGTAATTCCTTACATTTTTCACTCCCCACTTATTGTTTCAAGTTTATCGCACTCATCGTTGAAGTGCGCAAATGCCTTCTCCTAGATTCAAGATAATCATTATAATTAGCTACTCTTTCAGAAGTAAGGGACTTTGATAGAGCCGCTTTTTACAATTTAGAGCCTGCTTCACCTCCTCAGTCCACAGCCATGTTTGACGATCGATTTTACGTCGCCCTGATTTGTGGTGCCTAATTGTTCATGATAACCATGACACATTCTTTCAAGCCGTCCTATGTTGTTTCTAAATCCGTAACAAGTGCAAGAGTGGTGGCTCAAATAATATCATTTTCCACTTGTTTGAGTTTCCACTATTTAGCCCGAGTCCAGCCATTTGATTTGTGGGATTTACACATATTTGAGCAAATAGTTGGTGGTATTGTTTAGCAATTCTTCAATAGTGAATGACTTTTAAATGTGTGTTTTAGATCACGTCACCCTACGAAAATGAAATAGATCTGGCTCAGCAGTGTACTAAGTTCAAAGATGGAACACTACTTTGTACCACCAAAAATTCTACAGGGGCAACAACTTTTTTATCGAGAAATTTGTCAGTTCTCAGAGGCTTGATAGATTGAGCTTCTTGTAAGTTTCTTCGAGTTGCAATGTCACCTTATATGACAGTTTTTCTGTACATTCTTTCAGATTTTTGGGCTCTACATCCTGTTGAACCATATATGAAATGCATCCCTTCATGTTCTAGTAAAGATTAATGCTCCATTTTCGACAATCTGTCATGAACTGGAAATTGTGAAAAATTTTTCCGTGAACGATTGACAAACGAATGTGTATTCCTTTTGAAGGTAGAACCAATGAAAATATGTCGGGATCACGAATGGACGCCAATGAAAGCGTCATTAATAGGTCGCAGGTGGACAAGATATTTTTTCCTTCCTAGCTAATTGTGCTTGTGGTAATGTATTTTTTATTTTATTGAGGCATGATAAATAGCAAAAATTTAGTTGCAACACACAACAGAGTTAGAGATTCTCCCAAAAATTGATTAATTCTACTTAAAAATATTTACCTTTCAGCGAAACATCTGCCATCTGAAGTACCTCTGGCTTTCCTGTTAATCGTTCGTCCGACGTACTAGCGCCCGTAAAAAAACTTCCTTGCGGTCATTTTGCTGTTATCTTCTTTTATATGCATTCACACAACGCAGACTTCACATTCACGTCTGATTTCTTGAAATTAGCTTTCTATCTTGTCATAATAGAGCACATTTTGCTACGTTGCCTACTAATGCACTTACCATGTACGCACCGAGGAGGAAGCTCCTCGTCAAGAATCAGCCACTGAATGAGGTAATACCACTTTTAGTTTCAGAGGTACTGAGGGATTTCCTGTGATCTGAGAAACACGTTTGCTTGCTCTAATATGATGGTGTGTTGACTGATATTGAGACAAGACATGAGCTATATACGTTATAACATTGGTACTATTTCTACTGGGTGCCTTGCCAGCTGGTGTAGTAGAAGATTAAGAATGTAGTTTTTGAAGTCGTGTATGGCCCAACATCCTCAAACAGCACGTTTCGGGGTGGTAATGTAGCCTACAAAGGAACTGCGTCTTCAGCTGCGTAGTACTTAACAGCAAGAGAAAAAGTATTCATTATGTCTCTTTGTGATCATCACGACATGCTAGACAGTTATGACATTATAATGTTCGTACACCCTTCTATTGCTTTATTTGAGGAGCACGTTTTGTAATTCAAGCCCAATAGGAGTAAACACTTACGTATATGTTCTGTGAGACTGTTTGAATGTAGTTTCCCGGTATTTAATACATGTTTTTTTGTATAGTGGAATCCATAACCTCCGTTTCAGAGAGCACTGGTTTCAGGTGCCGTATTCTGAACAGACCGCAAAGGTATACATGGGTTTACAGAGCTTCTGTTTGACGAATCAGAAGCTCTTTACGTGAAAGCCGGACGTCTAATCAACCACATAGGTTAATCTTTTTGATCGTTCAGGCAGAAGCTAGTTACCTGTGAATATGTTGAACACTGACGGATAAAGCAGATATTGCTAAGTGATTGGTTGCTACTCGTAGCCATAAGGAAGAGGTCCATAGACCCATAACCTAAAATTAGAGCCCTTCTATTACAAGGTTTGATGTAGCATAGATTTTTAGGACTTACAGTTTCTCACTATTCCCACGTATACATTTGTGTCCAAACTACAAACCAGTTTCCCACCAAACTGGAGAAATTGTTTCTTTCTGCATGGGCCACAGCAACGTGGCGAGAAAAATTGTAGCGCAGAACTTACACGGTCCACTCACATTGTGTGACCACCCACTATGTTAGACTTCAGCGTGCAATAACCACTCACAGATGTCAGTTGGGAACACTTACACTGGAATGTATGTAAAACGTGTCGTATGAGTGCAGCGGGGGGATGGGGGGGGGGGGCCGAAAAACTGTTCAGTCGTCGTACTGCGGAAACACAGATTTATCAGACGTGCAACTGTTACGCAACTCACATCCCTGATGAACGAATTGGGCACCAGCAGTGTCTCCTGAACGACCGATGCTGCGGAAACGCAGCGATTTATCTAACGTGCAACTGTTAGGCAACTCACATCTCAGATGAACCAAGTGGTCACCAGCAGTGCCTGCTCGACGAACGTTCAGCGCAAGTGGCTGCTGCGTGTGGCCTCCGCTGCAGGCGCCTGATCCATGCACTCAAGTCGACTGCTGTCAGTCGAGGAAGAAGGCTGGAATTTTCGTGCATGTACCGTTAATGGACGTCTGCTGAGTGGCGACAGGTGACCTTTTCTGATTATCGTGTTTTACCCTTCATTGGACAGAATGCAGACACTCTGTAGTATTCTTCTTGACGGCCGAGACTGGAGGGGAGAGCGTTATAGTCTGGGGAACATATTCGTGGCATTTACTCGGTGATGTCGTCATTCGAGAAGGCACAATGGAGCAATGTAAGTATGTATCTATCCTCTAGGACCATGTCCAACGCCACATGCAGTTTGTTTTTCCGCAGCACGATGGCATATAGCGCTAGAACATTACAACATGTCAAAAAATTCAAATGGCTCTAAGGACTATGGGACTTAACACCTGAGGTCATCAGTCCCCTAGACTTACAACTACTTAAACCTAACTAACCTAAAGACGTCACACACATCCCTGCCCGAGGCCGGATTCGAACCTGTAAAAATTTGTTTATTACCTTCAGTGGCCTCTCATCGTCTATCCATTAACGAACAAAAAGAAAGATACTACCAGTTCAGTCAGTTCTGTTGCTACTCGTTCCTTCCCTTGCTCCATGCTGGATACGTGCAACTTTTGAAATACACAGATTTTTTTATATTAAGCTACTACACATTGTGATAGACATGTTAAAAATTTTATAACGATATTCGACAAAGTTACTGAGGAAGACTGCTATAGAGAGGGCGTCGTGTGCAGAAACTTTGATGTGCATTGACACGCCTACAGCTGCGTCGGGTTATTGGTTTCTCGTGTTTATGGTAGTTTATAATCTTTCTGTGTAAAGCTTTCAGAAAGAGTATTTCAATCTGCGGTTGAATATGTGCTGCTGGGAAAAGTCTAGAGAGATCAGCACCGTGTGCCAGACCAGCTCTCAAACACAGACCGTTTCGTTTCAGAAGTGGTGCTTTCACGATGCAGTTGTGGACTAGCTGCAGTCATACCTAATAATTCTCATAAGCCAAAATTCTACTGCCTGTCTTGTTGGACAGTAACTCCTGCAACTTAATCTGTCAGAAAATTTTACAACATCGCCCTCTTCGCTACGAAATGAAAGACAAATTCTGGAACCAAACCATGGGCTATTTGTAAGCCATCTACCAGCGATGATGAATTCTTCTCCGGTTATTAGCCGAGTGGTGGCGTCGTCTTGTCGCAACGTTTCAATGAGTTTCGTACCCATCATCTTCTAGCGAAGATACCACAAGATGATGGGTACGAAACTCATTGAAACGTTCCGGCAAGAAGACGCCACCAGTCGGCTGGTAACGCGAGAAGAATTCATCGGTGGAATCCGCCGAGAAACACTACAATAGCATGTATCAGCGATATCCCTTATGCCAAGAGTGATCTAACCGAAAATAAAACGGAGAAGTTCTGTGAAGTTTGGAAGGTAAGGAAGTTTGGAACCGTCCCAGGTACCACGGTGTACAACATCCAGAGGGCTACTCGCCGGTCAATTTTTTTTTTCTTTTTCTTTTCTTTCTGTAAGTAAATCTGTACTCTGTTTGTGCTGTATAAACATCTCATGTTGGTAGTTATAAATCTTTCACTTCTTGAATTTTTCAAGCGTGTCCAGGGCTAGATAGTGACGTCTGAACTGTCTGTTTTGTAATCTAAAAAAAGTGTTCAAATGCGTGTGAAATCTTATGGGACTTAACTGCTAAGGTCATCAGTCCATAAGCTTACACCCTACTTAACCTAAATTATCCTAAGGACAAACACATACAACCATGCCCGAGGGAGGACTCGAACCTCCGCCGGGACCAACCGCGCAGTCCATGACTGCAGCGCCCTAGACCGCTCGGCTAAACCCGCGCGGCTCTGTTTTGTAATTTCGGTACCGATGTTAAATTACATTATCATCTTTTTTCACAATTTTCGGCACAAAAACTGGTTTTAACTTACTATGTCAAAACGTAGCTTCATGAAAAGTTCTACAATTTTTTTTACATGAAATGGACCCTAAATCCAGAAGTACAACTATATAGCTTTAATATTACATGTTTTTGAAATTTCATAAAAAGTGAATTTTTTAGGAAACTAATCAGCAGATCTTGCTGAGAGCGTAAATATTTTACATGACACACGTTTACTAAATCTGGCCTCGTTGTGTAACAATATTTAATCATTTAATTTCACGTTGGATTATTACTCAACTTCTTGTTTGCTCTCCACATGTTTCATGCGCTGCTGGCTTGACTTTGGGTTAGTAAATTTAGCGCGAATATTTACATTCTTAGATCATCTTTACTTTGATCCCTTATCTTTAATTAAATATAGTTTCTATAGAAATATTTACGTATAACACACTTCTAGGATAAGGATAATACACTAGTGCTATTTAAAGATATTCAAGTGAGTTAATTTAACAAGCCCAAAAGACAAAAATGGGAGAAACGTCATCGTTCAAAATAACTGGTAGTGGTCCTACTAGGGAGTTCACTAGCAGCAGCCCTCCTAGTGTAAACATATCTTGCCATTATCCTGAATTAAACATCTCCTACCATCTATTAGTCAACATTAAGTATGCAGCCCCTAAGTACTGAGTCTAAATTCTATATAGATCTACATTATTAGTGTGTGTGTTTGTGTGATATCACTATAAGAATTTTCATACTAGATTTATAAATGCCAGTGAAAGGTCTACTCAAATATCCTTGCTTAATTGACACTGTAAAACAACGAATATCCTCACCACCTACTTATAATTGACACTGATTAATACCAAGTCTGTATTACTAGAGTCTGACATCCAACCGAAAATCTCAGTATATATATTCACAAAACTTGTCTGTATGTACTTTGTCAAAAATTACCGCCACTAGCGCTAAGAGAATTACGTAAGAGTATGTTAAAACAGTAGATTGTATTTGAATGTTCTGGGACACTAGGACAATTTTATAAGAAATTAAAAAAATCTCTCGTGACTGTGTCACTCACGATTTTCTTATTTTTCACAAAATTCTTCTAGAACTTACGAAAACAATCTACTAACCATTTTACCTAATAATATAATAAAATAATACAATAATTGCTATAATAAAAAATCATTTATTTAACTTACATTTACTGTAAGTGAATAAAATGTAATGAAATAAATTAGAGAAATAACTATTATTTTAAAAACAGTTTATTAAAAAAGACATTCTTTACATTATTTTCTTATCCCTAAAAGTTATCCTACTTTTGACTTCCGTGAAAAACGTGTTTTTTTTAATTATTTTCGAATCAAATTTTTAAAAAAGCATTTTTATAAGTTTTTCTTGAACCAAAAAATGTCCAATTTTTGACTTCTGTGAAAAACATATTTTTTAAAATTATATTAAAGAATAAATATATAAAATTATTTACTTTCTGCTTTAGCAGCCATAGGATTATTATGAGTTGCTGTCTGTAAATGTTTCTCGAGGGACATTTATTTATAGTTTTACCACATTTACAAGTAACAATTAATTAAAATGAATTAATTAACAAAAGTAAATTTTAGTAAAATTATAAATGGACAACAAAAAATGGACAACAATAAGAAAATTAAAAATGAATTCGTTAACAAAGACAAATTGCATTGTTAATCTAAGTAAAATGCATTAGTTAACAAAAGTAAATTTTAGTAAATTATAAATGGACAACAAAAAATGGACAACACAATTATTTTATATGCATTAAATGGAGAACATAGAGCAAAAGAAATGTGCTAAATGCTGTATAGTTAAAGACATTACAGAATATGGAACTAAGTTAGATAAACCAAGATCAATTTGTAAAAAGTGTATAAATAATGATTAACTTAATAGATATTATACAAACAAAAAAATTAAGGAAGATAACAACAACAAAATCTACAAAATTGTATGGACAACAAGGAACAAAATGTACAAAACTGTATGGACAACAAAGAACAAAATGTGCAAAATTGTATGGACAACAAAGAACAAAATGAACAAAATTGTATGGACAACAAACCACCAAATGAACAAAATTGTATGGACAACAAAGAACAAAATTGTATGGACAACACAGAACAAAATGAACTAAATTGTACAGATAACAAAGAACAAAATGTACAAAATGGTATGAACAACAAAACGTACAAAACCGCAAGATAAGAAAGAACAAAATGTACTCAATGGTATGGACAACAAACAACAAAATGTAAAAAATTGTATTGACAACAGTTTAAAAATGTGCAATTTATGTAATATTAAAAAGAATTTAGATTGTTTTGCAAGAAATCATGGAAACATACTATCAATTTGTAGAGAATGTAGAAAATTAAGAAGGTCAGAAAATAAAGTAAAAAAATAAAATATACGAGGGCTATCCACAAAGACATTACGTTTTGGAATTAAAAATAAATAAAGTATTGGAAAATTCTTTTATTATATACAGATGAAAGCCCACTTAAATACTACTTTTCTACAAAGTTGCCATTTAAATTAGGCACTTATCGTAGCGATGGACGAGCTTGGAAATTCCTTCGTCGTAAAATTCGGCCGCCTGCGCCTCCAACCACGTGGTTACCTCTTCTTTTGGGACAGAATAGGTGTGATTTTTGTGGATTTCCTGGAAAGAGGCACTACAATAAACTCCCAAAGGTATTGCTAAAGTCTGCACAACCTCAGAAGAGCAATACTAAACAAGCGCAGGGGAAAGCTGGGCTCAAAGACCTTGCTGATTCGCGACGACGCCCGGGACCACACGAGAAATGCCACTCGTGAAGTTCTCGAATCTTTTAAGTGGGAGTTGTTTCCTCATCCGCAGTACAGTCCCGACCTGGCACAGAGCGACTTCCACTTATTCCCAGCAATGAATAAGTGGTTGGCTATGCAGCGTTTTGATGACGACGCACAGCTTCAAGAAGAGGTAACCACGTGGTTGAAGGCGCAGACGGCCGAATTTCACGACGAAGGAATTTACAAGCTCGTCCATCGCTACGATAAGTGCCTTAATTTAAATGGCAACTATGTAGAAAAGTAGTATTTAAGTGAGGCTCTCATCTGTATATAATAAAAAAAATTTCCAATATTTTAATTATTTTTAATTCCAAAACGGAATGTACTTTGTGGATAGCCCTCGTATTACCCCAATCTAGGATCTTTGTTGTGGTACAATTCCCAGTTGTATATCAGAAAATTTCTTGAAATTTCTATTTTCATATCTCTACATTAGATTTGTTCTTTTTCTGTTAGACAACTGGGAATTATACCACAACAAAAAACCTAGATTTGAGTAATATATTTTAGTTTTTTTTCTGACCTTAATTTTCTACAAACTCTACAAATTGATATTATCATTCCATGATTTCTTGCAAAACAGTGTAAATTCTTTTTAATATTACACAAATTGCACATTTTTTTGCTCTATGTTCTCCATTTAATGGATATCAAAAATTATTTTGTTGCCCATTTTTTGTTGTCCATTTATAATTTACTACAATTTGCTTTCGCTAACTAATACATTTTTCTTCCCTTAACAATGCAACTTATCAGTGTTAACTAATCCATTTTCTCATTGTTTTCCATTTTTTGTTGTCCATTTATAATTTACTACAATTTACTTTTGTTAAATAATACATTTTACTTAGATTAACAATGCAATTTATCTGTGTTAAGTAATTAATTTTTTATTTTCTTACTGTTGTCCATTTATAATTTTCCTAAAATTTACATTTGTTAATCAATACATTTTAATTAATTGTTACTTGTAAATGTGGTAAAACTATAAATAAATCTCCCTGAAAAAACATTTAAAAACAACAACTCTCAATAATCCTATGGCTGCTAAAGCAGAAATTAAATAACTTTATATACTTATTCTTTAATATAATTCTAAAAACATGTTTTTCACTGAAGTCAAGAATAGGACATTTTTTGGGCTAAGATAAAGATGTAAAAATGCTTTTTTAAGTAGTTGATTCCCCAATAATTTTAAAAAACACGTCTTTCACTGAAGTCAAAATAGGATACTTTTTGGGGCTAAGAAAATGATATAAAGAATGTCTTTCTTAAAATCTTTTTTTAAAATAATAGTTAATTCTTTAATTTATTGAATCACATTACATGTTACCTATGGGAAATGCATGTTAAATAAATGTTTTTTAATATAGCTAATATTATATTATTATATTGTATTATATAATTGTTGGGTAAAAGTGATAGTAGATTGTTTTTGAAGGTTCCGGGAGATTAGGACAATTTTGTGAAAAATAAGAAAATCTTGAGTGATGCAGTCACTAAGGTTATTTTTATTTTTTATAAAATTGTCCTAGTGTCCCAGAACATACAAGAACAATCTACTTAAAACCATAGTGTCACTGTAAGACTGGTCATAGGAAACTTGTCAATAGCAATCAAAATCGAAGTACATACACATTCCCACAACCAAATGATACTGAGCGATGAAAACAGAGCAACAAATAAAGTAACTCAATATATTTCAAGTCACTGACACTCCATAGTCACTTGCGCCTATGCCCAGCATACTGCTGTGCGATTAATGCGAGACACTGCGCAGCTATAGATACCTTCAGCAAGCGCGCATCTTCCGTCGGTAATGTGATACGACACAACCTGCAGTGTTCACAAGCTGCCGACAGTTGCAAATAAGACATCTAAGTTTCCTACGAGATGGGAAATCACCAATCTGTGTCGCTCCAGCTAATGACTGAATTCTCCTCTACACGCCCCTGCCGACTTAACGATTTAGATGCATGCCTACGACGTCCGCAGACGGCGAACTGGCCGTCGTCGAAAGCAACAGCAGCGTCCTCAACACAGAAAGCTAGAGACAGATGAGTCTGGTAGCACCTGTGATCGCATATTGGCTGCTATGCCAGCTGTAATACAAGCGATAAGCTGTATTAAACACACTAATATATCTATATAAAATGTGTCTTTCGTTCTTGGAGATGTTCCCTAAAAATGAAGTGCTATTAACATTACACACGGGTAACCGCCTTTACATCTAATGCTACCGTGTGTATCTTTTTTTTATCCATCTCCCTTGTCCTACACACATTGAGTGGACATACCAGTGCGAAACTCTTTCGTTACAGACAGTTGGAGCGGAGCAAAGGTTTTTCCCAATTGAAAACAAAAATTCGATGCATTTGAAGGTAGTGGGAAGTCTACAACTCTCGTTACATGTTTGTATTTACTAATGATTTAGCATTAAAGGTTCTCTTTCTCTATGTTAGTGGCGATGTAGAATTAGTATTTTTATATCGTTCCATATTGGTAAACGTTTAAAGTGTACAGTGACTTAGCACCAATGTCGTAGCATAGCCGACTGGGAGACACAGTGTTACATGTTTTGCATTAGGAAGGCCATTTGTAACGATAAGTGAACTGTCTTGATATGTAATCGTCATCGACTGCAGAATACTCACGTTTTCCTGTACTGCAGTTAAATCTTCAGGTTTGAAGCGCTGAACGTCAATATTTATATTGAACCCTCTTTTCCTGTTTCTCATGTATATTTATAGCTCTGACAACGTTCTGTCTACGAGAGTGACATTTAATTCGAACCACAAATTGGTTGATATGAGAGACAAGTTCATTATCCCACGTAGGTAGGTAACTATATACGAGTTCAAATGGCTCTAAGCACTATGGGACTTAACATCTGATGTCATCAGTCCCCTAGACATAGAACTGCTTAAACCTAACTAACCTAAGAACATCACGCACATCCTTGCCCGACGCAGGATTGAACCGGTGACAGTAGCAGCAGCGCTGTTCCGGACTGAAGCGCCTAGAACCGCTCGGCCACCACGGCTAGCTATATACGAGTATTCTGTTTAAATCTTATTGTATTATTCTCTTGTAAGATTGTAGATAGTTAGTTAGTTAATTAGTTAGTTAGTCAGTTAGTTGGTTGCGTGTTCCATTGATCCATCACACTGTACAGTAGCTGTTAAGATGTGGAACGTGTCAAGTGTACAAGAAATGTACATATGAAACAAAATTTTATATATATATTACAATACAGAGTTAAACACAAATATTTCTGTTATTTACCTCACTCCCTTAAATGGCACAAAATGCATATACTATATTTATAGATTTAGTTATTACTATTCAAGAATTCATCTACGGTATAGAAGCTGTCAAAAAGATATGATTTCAATTTATTTTTGAAGCTATTACTGCTGTCTGTCAGACACTTGGTTTCATCTGGTAATTTATCGAAAATTTTTATAGCAGCATATTTTACCCCTTTCTGTGCCAAAGATAGGTTAGGCAAGGGATGGTGTAAGTCTTTCTTATTTCTGGTATTATAATCATGAATATCACTGTTGTTTTTAAACTGGTCCATGTTGTTGAGAACAAATTTCATTAGTGAGTAGTTGTATCGTGAGGCTGTTGTAAGATATTCCCAATCTTTTAAAAAGATGCTTACAAGATGTGCGTCTATGAACCCCACAGATAATTCTTTCTTCTGAGCAGTTAATACTTTTTGTCTAAATGTTGAGTTACCCCAAAATATGATTCCGTATGACTTCAGAGAGTGAAAGCATGCAAAGTATGTTAGCTTGATAATTTCTATATCCTCAAAATTGGCAATTATTGTGATCACTAAAGTTACCGAACCTAGTCGCTTTAGGAGACCCAAAATATGAGTTTTCCAACTAAGATTCTCACCTATATGTACACACAAAAACTTAGTACGCCCTACCATGTCTACTGACTTCTCTTGATGTGTTATATTTATTGAAGGAACTGTACTTTTTGCACCAGAAAATTGGATGTACTGTGTTTTTTCAAAGTTTAGAGCAAGCCCATTTGCAGAAAACCAATTAATGACTTGGCTATGGGTTTTATTATCGATTGTCATCTTTTATTTATGGTTCACGGCAGCTGTATGAGTTTACATACTGTCATTTCGTCCTTTGGAGAGAGTGAATGGAGTAGCAGACGCTAGAAAATGGAAAGCCAAATGGAAATATCGGAACATTTTCCAAATATTATTCTGTTTGAGTTCAGCAGACGGATGAGAGCAGCAGAGGACGCCAGAAACATTTGCACTGTTGCTGGGAATAATTCCATTGGACAGAGCACGGCATGAAAATGATTAATCGTTTTAAGGAGGAACGTTTTTAAATTAGTGGCCTTCTGGGTTTGATGAAGATCGTTTACACGCATTAAGCCACAATAATCCATGTCAGCGTCCTCGAGAACTTGTAGATGTGATGTACTGTGATCATTGCACCATTGTGCGACATTTGCGCGCAGTGGGCAAGGTCCAAATATCGGAAGTACGGGTACCACTTGCTCTAAACCAAAATCACCAAAATGGGATGGTGGCTTGCTTGTCGTCAGTTGGCTCGTGAATAACACCGAAATCCCTATCCTGTATCGTTACTAGTGACGATAAATGGTGTATTTATGCTAACATAAGGAAAAAAGAGAATGGTTGAGCCGAAACAAAGTAGTAACTCCCCATACAACGACCTGATATGCATCTGGTGGAATATCGACAGTCTAATGTACTACTAATTGCTTCCCTGGGCTGTAAACGTTACTGCTCACATTCATGATGAAAAACTAAGAAGTGTTGCAGACTCAATCCAAGAACAACAATCAGGAAGACTGCATGAAGTGACGCTACTCCACGATAACGTGTGGCCACATTCTGCTAGCCTGTTAAAAATTACTATACAGGAATTGGGCTGGGAAGTCATTCCCCACACATCTTATTCACCGGATCTTGAGCCCTCTGAATTTAATCCTTTACCGCTCTATATCGAGCAGCCTTCAAGGAAATTCCTTTCCGGATGCAAATGCGCTCCGAATATGGTTCGCCACATCATTCTTCGCCTCAAAACCACGTGAATCTACAGTCTCGAAATCGAAAAATTACCCCAGCCCTGGCAGACTGTTACTAACAGAGAAGGAAAATATACTGTTGGTGACTAAAGCCTCTGTTATACGTATCTGTTGGTTTATTAAACTAATGGAAAAATGCGGAGAAATGCTACGACGTTACGCACCTACCCAAAAATATACTCGTTACACTGACTTGGTTCCATCGACGACATACTACGACCCCAGAAACTTGTTGGTTAAATATACATATTATCTACATTTTTTTTCAAATTTTGTCAGTTTCGGTATACAAGCACAGGTAAATAAGGTACTACCGGTTCTTTGTACCATCAACACTGACGGTATCAGCTCTCTCACTGTCTGTACTGGCGCCCAAAATTAAATCAACAAACCACTCGAAATTAAATCAACAAACCAATGTTTCCCCGTCCTGAGACTGATTCACGATATAATCGTACAAATTGTCAACAGATGCTCGCATGGTCGTGTCCTGCTGAGAAGTTGGCATTCTAGTCAATGGACAACTACGCCAACGACCACGTCAGAGTACCTGTCAAACGGGAAAGAAGTGTAGTCACAGAACCACAGTCACTGTGTACATAGTCACAGACTGTGCAGCATGGCACAGAGAAGACACCTACCAGGCTCTCTGCAGTGGAGGGCCATGGGAAGAATGGAAGCAGGGCAGTCGCAAACTGATGTGGCCCGATGGCTTAATGTGAATAGTTTTGTTGTTTTTCGGATCTGGCGACAGTTTATAGAGATCTAAAATGTATCCCGAAGACTAGAGCGTTTCCGACCACGTGTAACATCAACAGAGAGAACCGTTATTTGGTTGTGGGGGCACGACGGTATCGCCTTATTACTGCACGGAAACTGGCATCTGGCCTCGTAGCATCCACTGGACTTTTGTATCGAGGCAAACGGCGTACAAAAGGCTTCGGCAGAGTGGCCTTTATTGTCGGTGACCTGGTGTATGTGCACTTGTGATGCGTCTTCACATAAGGAAACGTCTAGAGCGGAGCCGTCAACAAGCCACCCACACGGGAATAGTGGGCCAATATTCTTTCCATAGATGAGTCTCGATTTTGCCTGGACAGTCATTCTCGACGGATTAGCATCTTTAAGGAACGTGGAACACGATTTCGGGACCTAACCATTGTGAAAAGAGATTAATATGGAGGATGGTCTCTAATGGCGTGGGCAGGGATTATGTTGACCACTCGAACACCTCTTCATCAAACTGTGCGGTTAAATCGGCAAGGTATAGCTGCAGTCGGTTGTCGTGACGAGATCTTCGGATCTTATGTTCGGTTGGTGCCAGATACTGTTGGCCAAGACTTTGTATTGCTGGACGATAATGCTCGACCTCATAGAGCACAGGTAGTTGATTTTTTCCTGGAAACGGAAGATATTGCACTCATGGCGTGGATTGCTCACCCTCTTGATGTCAAGCCCATAGAGGACGTCTTGGACGCACTACGGACACAGGGACACGGGTTGCATCATATCATCATCCACCAAAGACTCTCCAAGACCTGAGAGCAGTGCTGCAGAGATTGATGACAACATTCACAGCATACCCCATCGTTAGTGAGGCCGGTACTGCTGCCACAGGTGGTCACATTGCATACTGAGCGCATTAACCTGTTGTCGGAATGCATGTGTAAGTCCGTTAAGTTGGGAAAAAACTCGTATATTTTACTATCACCTGATTATACTGTTTTGGGGTAAATAAACGCAATCTTGCATAATGTCGGTATGTTACTTCAATTTTGGAAACCAGTGTTTATCATCTGCACTTCAGTGCATAAAACATCATTGTAAGCCAGTAGCTCCACTTTATGATATGAATCGAGTGAACGGTTTAATTATATTGTTGTCATCCATGACGAACAAACCTTGGAAATACACATGTATACTAGAAGATCCGGTAGGCACATGTTGTCCTGCCACAGACCTCGCTATAAAAATTTATTGAATGTAATTGAACTACCGCAAATACAGTAATGTGATTAGATAACGAAATAATTGAGAAGAGTGACTCTCTTATATCTAACTAATGAGTGTCGTTGATCTATGAAATCTAATTTAACTAATAATAAATGTTGAAATGAATTTATCTTAATGCAAACGTGTATACAATAATTTTGGTCATTGCTTCTTCTGGTGTGTAAATATAGAGGCCTGACGGTTTGCTGACCCGCGAGGACGCTACTTAAAGAGTCCCGGGTGAGAAACTTGTATATTTCAGATTCAATCCACATACGGCAAATGTTTGGCCTCGCGCCATGTTTATGGTCATTCCTAAGGACAAACAGAGGGAAAATTATACGTGCTTAAACTGATCTTCTGCATCTAATGGTATCATTTGAATGCAATGCATCAATATATTCCGTACTTTGAATTTTCCATTCAGTGTTGCCGTATCTATGAGCCTTCCTATAATACGTCAGATCACCAATCGCGTATCATGGCACAGTTTTTCTGGATTTAGATTGCGAAGCATAGTGATTGGTGAACCAATTTTCAAGCGCAGATTATTTTGTGATGGTCTAGTGAATTTAAGAATTCAGTTGGATAACTGACAACTTCGTTTAAACAGGTCACAGAGTCGAACAGTCTGAATAATATCAATTCACAGCCCAATGTTTGTTTTATTTGAAAAGTGATTTGATCCACATTGACATTTTTAGTTGCCAAAATCGTTAGTTCAGTGAGCAATGTATGTTTAATGTACTGATTGATTAAATTAGAAATACGCTTTTGATTAATTCACTTTTAGAAGTAAAGATGCTGCACACATTTTCTGACAATTTGTCTTATGGCAAACGAATTTTACCATCACAAATGTCCAGTACTTGTTTGGAGAATGTGTCTGCTGATGCCTCGTTTTCCACTTGTACTCACATGTTTATGGTCAATCACAATGTATGTGCATTTCGCCTCAAACTGGATTTCAAACATGCGTTAATCTCAACCGCATATGTATAACTTGGTATGACAGGTAATGTCTGCCAAAAATCGCCCGGACTACAACAGTGGGCCCCATCGGATAGTCTGGTATTAGCATTCAGATCTTGGACTTTTCTGTTTAATGCCTTAAAGTAATGTTTGTGAGCCACTATGCATATATCCCAGATAATAATTTCCCGCTTTTTCAGTAAATTACTCATACCGGATCGTTTTATGAGGTTACACGCTTCATTTCAATTGTTATTAACGTTCAGTGGCAGCTTGAGAGCTAATTGTGCTGTCCTTCCACCCTCCAGTAATATAGCAACAACGCCTGACAATGGGATGGCTAATGCAATTTTATTTTGGGATCGTACTGTTGAAAGTCTAAGTGAAATTACGAATATTTTGCCTGTGCCACGTGGCGCGTCCAAAACAAAGAATCCTTATTCATTGGCTTCAATCGTCAACATAATTTGATCGTAAATGTCTGTTTGCTCGTCAGTCAGCAACTGCATAACGGGTGCAACAGAAGTAGCCAAACTGAGGCTACTGAATTATTGTTCTTGCTGTATATCAGTTTCTGTAATATCTGCACGCGGCCGATTACACCATGGAATACACAAACTGGTCATTGGAGTACCTGAACTTAGGATGCAATGACCTGGGATGAGAATTAATGCCTCTCTGTATATTTCCGATGTGTAGTCCATTTGTGGATATTGATTTGCCTCCGGGATTCTGTATAGTATGTCTTCGCTCATGTGATTTTTATATTCATCCCACAAATTCTATGATTGAGCCGGAATGTATGTCGTCACCAAAATGACGAAAACCTGACGGATTTGATGTGATGAAGCAATCGTTATGTCCCTATGTTTGTCGTCTTCCAGCAACTCCAGGTCGCGGCATGCGTCGTGATATCTATCGCGGAACTGGTCGTTCACAGTTCGTAAATAATCGAAGGACGTTGTTCCTTGAACATTTACCTCTAACGAACGTAAAAAGGATCCTCACATTGATTAGGGCGAACAGTGTACAATAGGCCCAATGAATGTGCTACAAAAATGCCAGGAAAGGCCGGAAACAGGTCACCTCGCTTGTGCTCCCAATTCTTTAACGGTTTATTCCATGAGAAATATCGGAACACATCGGAATAAAGCAATATTCTTGCGAATTGACCAAAATATATGTTCGTTTGCATAATTTGAAGAATTTAATCAGCGTGGTTTTTGTTTCATTGAATACTCCCTGCAAAGCATTCTCTTCTGTGAAATAAACACGTTGATCGTTTTCAAGACGCAAGGCCAGATGCGTCGCAAATGGGTCTCGTTCGTGTATGGAGCAACTCAGAATACACCAAACGCATTCATTGCTGCTAATGTATCTGCCCATCTGCTAGCGTGTTATTTCGTCGGTTTCATTCACAGTTTGAACTGCAAGTACTGTCATATCGCTGCCCTTATAAACGCGTTTACAAATTTATTTGTCTGACTTAACAGAACTGCAGTACTCCATATTAATGTAAGCTTTGTAAGTTTTTGAGGCGAATGTGGTACTATTAATTGTCGTTGTGAGTGTGTATTCTACTGTTTCACATTCGCATTGTAAGTGAAAGACCTCCATTGTCTGTGTTCCTACGACTATACAGTGGATAACCGTTGATATTCACAATAGTGTCACAAAAGTGGTTTTGGGAAAAACTTGCTACGTTTTCTATTGTCCATAAGCGACACTGTCGTGTTAAAAAGACCGGATGGACCATGTATTATGTTTCTGGTAACAATATGAAATAAGTTTTCGTTGGTTGACCTATGTAGTATTTCTTCTGGAATAATTGAATTACCTTCTTCTCGCCGTATTTTGTCGATTAACCATATCAAGATGTGCGCATGTGGAAAACCTAATTTTTGCCACACAGTAAAATACAACCAGAAAGTTGATCGCACAAAACGTGCAGTTTGGATACTAAATCAAACAGTGATTTTAACCTTTGTTTGAACACACGTGCAGTAATGTCGTGGTGATTGGTGTGGGAACAAAAATGTTTGTATTTTTTCCCAATTGTAAGTATATGTGGACGTTATAAATAAACCTGGTCATCCATAAAGCCGCTCGAAATTCCTAGCATCTTGTCAGTATTCATGCATAACACGTCAAGTGCCATTGTATGTGGATCGAAGTATAGACGCATTTGCGATTTCACAGGGGTATTTCAGTTCCCCATGAACCACACACCTTGCCGTTGGTGGGGAGGCTTGCGTGCCTCAGCGATACAGATAGCCGTACCGTAGGTGCAACCACAACGGAGGGGTATCTGTTGAGAGGCCAGACAAACGTGTGGTTCCTGAAGAGGGGCAGCAGTCTTTTCAATAGTTGCAGGGGCAACAGTTTGGATGATTGACTGATCTGGCCTTGTAACACTAACCAAAGCGGCCTTGCTGTGCTGGTACTGCGAACTGCTGAAAGCAAGGGGAAACTACAGCCGTAATTTTCCCCGAGGGCATGCTGCTTTAGTGTATGGTTAAATGATGATGGCGTCCCCTTGGGTAAAATATTCCGGAGGTAAAATAGTCCCCCATTCCGATCTCTGGGCGGGGACTATTCAAGAGGACGCCGTTATCAGGAGAAAGGAAACTGGCATTCTACGGATCGGAGAGTGGAATGTCAGATCCCTTAATCGGGCAGGTACGTTAGAAAATTTAAAAAGGGAAATGAATAGGTTAAAGTTAGATATAGTGGGAATTAGTGAAGTTCGGTGGCAGGAGGAACAAGACTTTTGGTCAGGTGATTACAGGGTTATAAATACAAAATCAAATAGGGGTAATGCAGGAGTAGGTTTAATAATGAATAAAAAAATAAAAGCGCGTGTAAGCTACCACAAACAGCATAGTGAACGCCTTATTGTGGCAACTATAGACACGAAGCCCATGCCTACCACAGTAGTACAAGTTTATAGGCCAACTACCTCTGCAGATAACGAAGAAATTGAAAAAAATGTATGAAGAGATAAAAGAAATTATTCAGATAGTGAAGGGAGACGAAAATTTAATACACATGGGTGACTGTAATTCGATAGTAGGAAAAGGAAGAGAAGGAAACGTAGTAGGTGAATATGGATTGGGGGTAAGAAATGAAAGAGGAAGCCAGATAGATTATATAATGGTAAGACAGAGATTTAGGAACCAGGTTTTAAATTGTAAGACATTTCCAGGGGCAGATGTGGACTCTGACCACAATCTATTCGGTATGAACTGTAGATTAAAACCGAAGAAACTGCAAAAAAGTGGGAATTTAAGGAGATGGGATCTGGATAAATTGACTAAACCAGAGGTTGTACAGAGTTTCAGGGAGAGCATAAGGGAACAATTGACAGGAATGGGGGAAAGAAATACAGTAGAAAAGGAATGGGTAGCTTTGAGGGATGAAATAGTGAAGGCACCAGAGGATCAAGTAGGTAAAAGACGAGGGCTAGTAGAAATCCTTGGGTAACAGAAGAAATATTGAACTTAACTGATGAAAGGAGAAAATATAAAAATGCAATAAATGAACCAGGCAAAAATGAATACAAACGTCTCAAAAGTGAGATCGACAGGAAGTGCAAAATGGCTAAGCAGGCATGGCTAGAGGACAAATGTAAGGATGTAGAGGCTTATCTCACTAGAGATAAGATAGATACTGCCTACAGGAAAATTAAACAGACCTTTGGAGAAAAGAGAACCGCTTGTATGAATATCAAGAGCTCATGTGGAAACCCGGGTCTAAGCAAAGAAGGGAAAGCAGAAAGGTTGAAAGAGTATATAGAGGGTCTATACAAGGGCGATGTACTTGAGGGCAATATTATGGAAACGGAAGAGGTTGTAGATGAAGAGGAAATGGGAGATACGATACTGTGTGAAGAGTCTGACAGAGCACTGAAAGACTTAAGTCGAAACAAGGCCCCGGGAGTAGACGACATTCCATTAGAACTACTGACAGCTTTGGGAGAGCCAGTCCTGGCAAAACTCTACCATCTGGTGAGCAAGACGTATGAGACAGGCGAAATATCCTCAGACTTAAAGAAAATATAATAATTCCAATCCCAAAGAAAGCAGGTGTTGACAGGTGAAAATTACCGAAGAGGTTGTAGATGAAGAGGAAATGGGAGATACGATACTGTGTGAAGAGTCTGACAGAGCACTGAAAGACTTAAGTCGAAACAAGGCCCCGGGAGTAGACGACATTCCATTAGAACTACTGACAGCTTTGGGAGAGCCAGTCCTGGCAAAACTCTACCATCTGGTGAGCAAGACGTATGAGACAGGCGAAATATCCTCAGACTTAAAGAAAAATATAATAATTCCAATTCCAAAGAAAGCAGGTGTTGACAGGTGAAAATTACCGAACTATCAGTTTAATAAGTCACGGCTGCAAAATACTAACGCGCATTCTTTACAGACGAATGGAAAAACTGGTGGAAGCCGACCTCGGAAAAGATCAGTTTGGTTTCTTAGAAATACAGGAACACGTGAGACAATACTGACCATACGACTTATCTAAGATGCTAGATTATCTCTTTCAAATTCTGAAGGTGGCAGGGGTAAAATACAGGGAGCGAAAAGCTATTTACAATTTGTACAGAAACCAGATGCCAGTTATAAGAGTCGGGGGACATGAAAGGGAAGCAGTGATTGGGAAGGGAGTGAGACAGGGTTGTAGCCTATCCCCGACGTTATTCAATCTGTATAATGAGCAAGCAGTAAAGAAAACAAAAGAAAATTCGGAGTAGGTATTAAAATCCATGGAGAAGAAATGAAAACTTTAAGGTTCGCCGATGACATTGTAATTCTGTCAGAGACAGCAAAGCACTCGGTAGAGCAGTTGAACGGAATGGACAGTATCTTGAAAGGAGGATATAAGATGAACATCGACAACAGCAAATCGAGGATAATGGAATGTAGTCGAGTTAACTCGGGTGCTGCCGAGGGAATTAGAGTAGGAATTGAGACTATTACAGTCGTGAAGGTGTTTTGCTATTTCGGGAGCAAAATAACTGATGATGGTCGAAGTAGAGAGGATATAAAATGTAAATTGACAATGGTGTGGAAAGCGTTTCTGAAGAAGAGAAATCGGTTAACGTCGAGTATAGATTTAAGTGTCAGGAAGTCGCTTCTGAATTATTTGTATGGAGTGTAGCCATGTATGGAAGTGAAACATAGACGATAAATAGTTTGGACAAGAAAAGAATAGAAGCTTTCGAAATGTGGTGCTGCAGAAGAATGCTGAAGATTAGATGGGTAGATCACATAACTGATGAGGAGGTACTGAACAGAATTGGGGAGAAGAGGAGTTTGTAGCACAACTTGACAAAAGGAAGGGACCGGTTGGTAGGACATGTTTTGGGACATCAAGGGATCACCAATTTAGTATTGTAGGGCAGCGTGGAGGGTAAAAATCGTAGAGGGAGACCAAGAGATGAATACACTAAGCAGATTCAGAAGGATGTAGGCAGCAGTACGTACTGGGAGATGAAGCAGCTTGCACAGGATAGAGTAGCGTGGAGAGCTGCATCAAACCAGTCTCAGGACTGAAGACCACATCGACCACATGTATGTTACCGACAATAGCATCTATCAAATGAATGCACTCCTCCGAACACAACTTCGCTAAATTAAAGCGGATGTAACGCAATTGCTCTCTCTCTCGATCTTCGCATACATGTCCACGAAGTACTGATGAAACAGCTGGTGACATCCGAGAAAGTGATTGTCTTGATTCTGGTATGAATAACAGATCATTACGCTTGCAGTTTGGCTTCGACACGTAGAAAGTATGAATTAATAATACAGATGTGAGAAAAAGTCGTGCAAGAGGCAAGCGATCGCTATTGTAATAATCAGTAGTTTTGCTTTCAGGCTGACTCCTGAGTAGGCTGCGAATGTATGTTCCACATAAAACTGTAAATTCTTTATCTATGTTCAGCAATCGCTCCCGGATATCTGGTGACGCATGTATTCTGAAACCCGTTGTAATATGAGCAATGAAGTCTTTCATTGACTGATGTTTGAGTTTTACCATAGTGAGCCAGTCAGCCTGCACGCAGAACTATTAATACACTCCTGGAAATTGAAATAAGAACACCGTGAATTCATTGTCCCAGGAAGGGGAAACTTTATTGACACATTCCTGGGGTCAGATACATCACATGATCACACTGACAGAACCACAGGCACATAGACACAGGCAACAGAGCATGCACAATGTCGGCACTAGTACGGTGTATATCCACCTTTCGCAGCAATTCAGGCTGCTATTCTCCCATGGAGACGATCGTAGAGATGCTGGATGTAGTCCTGTGGAACGGCTTGCCATGCCATTTCCACCTGGCGCCTCAGTTGGACCAGCGTTCGTGCTGGACGTGCAGACCGCGTGAGACGACGCTTCATCCAGTCCCAAACATGCTCAATGGGGGACAGATCCGGAGATCTTGCTGGCCAGGGTAGTTGACTTACACCTTCTAGAGCACGTTGGGTGGCACGGGATACATGCGGACGTGCATTGTCCTGTTGGAACAGCAAGTTCCCTTGCCGGTCTAGGAATGGTAGAACGATGGGTTCGATGACGGTTTGGATGTACCGTGCACTATTCAGTGTCCCCTCGACGATCACTAGTGGTGTACGGCCAGTGTAGGAGATCGCTCCCCACACCATGATGCCGGGTGTTGGCCCTGTGTGCCTCAGTCGTATGCAGTCCTGATTGTGGCGCTCACCTGCACGGCACCAAACACGCATATGACCATCATTGGCACCAAGGCAGAAGCGACTCTCATCGCTGAAGACGACACGTCTCCATTCGTCCCTCCATTCACGCCTGTCGCGACACCACTGGAGGCGGGCTGCACGATGTTGGGGCGTGAGCGGAAGACGGCCTAACGGTGTGCGGGACCGTAGCCCAGCTTCATGGAGACGGTTGCGAATGGTCCTCGCCGATACCCCAGGAGCAACAGCGTCCCTAATTTGCTGGGAAGTGGCGGTGCGGTCCCCTATGGCACTGCGTAGGATCCTACGGTCTTGGCGTGCATCCGTGCGTCGCTGAGGTCCAGTCCCAGGTCGACGGGCACGTGCACCTTCCGCCGACCACTGGCGACAACATCGATGTACTGTGGAGACCTCACGCCCCACGTGTTGAGCAATTCGGCGGTACGTCCACCCGGCCTCCCGCATGCCCACTATACGCCCTCGCTCAAAGTCCGTCAACTGCACATACGGTTCACGTCCACGCTGTCGCGGCATGCTACCAGTGTTAAAGACTGCGATGGAGCTCCGTATGCCACGGCAAACTGGCTGACACTGACGGCGGCGGTGCACAAATGCTGCGCAGCTAGCGCCATTCGACGGCCAACACCGCGGTTCCTGGTGTGTCCGCTGTGCCGTGCGTGTGATCATTGCTTGTACAGCCCTCTCGCAGTGTCCGGAGCAAGTATGGTGGGTCTGACACACCGGTGTCAATGTGTTCTTTTTTCCATTTCCAGGAGTGTAATTACAAACAAAGTAGCAATGAAAACAAGATTATAAGAGACATATGTCTTCCTTTTGAAAATTACCTGTAGTAGGATTCCGCGGTTTCATATTAGTCTGATGTCCATCATCTCCTTCCCAGAATAACAGTACATAAAGTAGAGACTCGTACGAATGTTGTGCGACTACAACCATCTGAATTGTGTTGCCTCTGAACTGGATTATGATGTCTCGTCGCTTAAATAGATCGCCAGATTTAACAACACAACTTCATTTATAGTAGCTGTGTTGAATCGGCCTGCGTGCTCTACAATTGGCGCTTTTAGTTGGCTTTGATGACGAGCGAGTGAGTGTCACTCTGTAAACGGCTTGACACTGTCTCGAGCAGTGCAACAAAGTGATTGTGATTGGTCAAACAGTGCCATTATTTCCCTTCGTCGATATGTTCAGTGTGACTGTAATGACATCCGGCGTCCACCCGTTCTTGTTATCGCCCATGAAGTAAATTTGTAGGAATTTCTGGTCCGCATAATGCATTAGCCAAAGTGATGGTAAATTTAGTCTTGAATTTTGAATGTCGATCCAAATTTCGACCGCCATGTTGATTGCTCAAAAAGACGACATTTGGAAGTGCGAACTGCCCTTGCCCAAAAACAATTTAGAAGCCGAAGTCATACCACTCAAAAGCTCTTTCACGGATTCGGGTAGTGAATTCTACGCTGGTAGCACGGCTTTGTCTGACGCGCCACAGATGCTGGGTGCCTCTGATTTGAATGTTAATGCATGACAATATTGGCGTTCTTTGTCCATTTCACCGATAACAGTTTTCGGATGCATCGAATATTCAATGTCCAGTTCATATTCAAACGTAAGACGAACGAATGTAGAGCGCGTTAATAGACGATGTGCTTGCGTGCGCTGTCGGTTTTGTGCTCTGGGTGTATCAGTGGCACAATCACCTGCCTTTGTCTTAGTACATTTTGTCGTAATACATTGCTCTTGATTTCCGGTTGCAAGTACGTATACCATCAGGTCTCGTGCGTCTACATTGTACACAGGGTGTTGGTCTGACGCTCTGTTCTTTCTTACAGCCTGACCAGCACGGCAATCAATATTCTTAGCATATATCTGTACATTCACAAAATATGACTATGGCAAACGCACGAAAGATAAACATGAGGAACGAATACATCATTTATTTTATTTTATATTAATTTGTAGAATCTATTTAAGTGCTTTGTAACTCTTCAAAAGCATCACTTCATCATCGAAATTTAGCAGATAACACTGAGTAAAACGTGTTATTCAGGAGGTTACGTAGAAAGCCAGATGAACACTTGCAGACACCATAATTCAAACAATGCATGTTTCACATTTTCACAAAATATTATTTCGCACATACTTCATTTGATATATCAATGTCGACTCAATTGATAAGTAATTCACTCAGTACCCACGCTATTACAATACACGGAATATATCAGATAAAATATTATTTCAAATACACCTCACTGTTTATATTAATGTCGAATTAATCGATAACACTTCTCTCATTATGCACACAATTGCAATACACGGAATATGTCAGAACTCAGCAATCCGAAATTGAAATGCCAAATCAATGCCAAGCTACGACACAATGGAATTGCTATGCAGTGAGCTTGCTCATGTATTGATCATTAAGTCAAATGTTACATAAACAAACGGGCAGTTATGAATTAAACGCGTATCATTAAATGGTTCATATGGCTCTGAGCACTATGGGACATAACATCTGAGGTCATCAGTCTCCTAGAACTTAGAACTACTTAAACCTAACTAACCTAAGGACATCTATCACATTCATCCCCGATGCAGGATTCGGACCTGCGACCGTAGCGGTCGCGCGGTTCCAGACTGAAGCGCCTATAGCCGCTCGGTCACAGGGCCGGAACGTATCATTAAATAACTCGGTCGAATATGCATATATGTTAAGTGCGTACATTCCACAAACCACTTCACTCTTCATTAACATCACATCATCATCGTAATCAGACAAATGAACAGTGAATGAAAAGTTTTATTTACGACGTTACATAGACTGAACATGTACATAAATTGTAATTCAAACAGTGCACCTTTCGCATTTTCACATAATATCATTCCAAATACACTCCGTTTTGTACGTCGATGTTGAATTAATCAAATGGTTCAAATGGCTCTGAGCACTATGGGACTCAACTGCAGAGGTCATTAGTCCCCTAGAACTTAGAACTAGTTAAACCTAACTAACCTAAGGACATCACAAACATCCATGCCCGAGGCAGGATTCGAACCTGCGACCGTAGCGGTCTTGCGGTTCCAGACTGCAGCGCCTTTAACCGCACGGCTACTTCGGCCGGCTGTTGACTTAATCGATGATTAATTTACTTAGTATGCACACAAGTATAATACACACAATATACCAGAACCCAATAATCCGAAATCGATTTGATTTGAGATCAATGCCAAGCTACGACACAATGGAATTGCTTGTCTATTGATATACTAAAATATTAGAATTATTCTTTTTTTATGTGATAAATGTAAAGAATTGGTCTGAAAATAAAAAAGTGGGTCTCGACTACAGCGCCACCTACCGGGTCCAACTATAGCTAAGAACCATCCAGAAGACCCCATAAGTACAAAAAACATTTCTCAAAATCGGTCAATTTGCTTAGGACGAGAAGAATTATGAACACACGCATCGTATATATACATTTGAGAGAAAATATGTCTTTCCAGTTATAGCGGCCGTCACAAAAGTAGGCAACTCAAGGTTATCTGACCGTCTTACAGCATTGCCGGTTAATGAAACTCTCACATTTTAGTAAAAATTTCAAAAATACTAGACATCTCTATTTTTGGTCTAGAATATGGGGGAGTACCAGGGAACGTTGGAAGAAATTTTAAACAAAAAATATTTTTTACTTCATCATGTCGAAAAAAAGAACCACTAACACATTAGGATCAAAAATAATATAGGAACAGTTTATAGATGAATATTACACATATATTATCGTGAAAACATGAAAGTATTGCGAGATAGTAAATAAAATATCGTAAGAGGTTTGGAACCGTTCCATCCGAGTAACGGAAAACGTGGTCGCTGATGAATTAACGTTCTGTTGGAACTTGCACAAGGGCAGCTCAAAAACTAACAGCAACTTCCGGCACTAAATCCAATTAACACGTCGGGCATTTGAAACTAACAAGAACTGAAGATGAGTCTGAGAAATTCCCGGGATTTCCGACAGGCGGCATACCAAGCTGAATAGGATAGGTAGTTTGCCGCGGCCCTAGCTGTATGAGCTGTATCCACAGTAGAAGAACCGCGAGCGGTAATACGATTTTGTAATCGGAGGGCATAAAACCTCGACAAATAGGATGTTGTAAAGGTATGGAGGTAGCTGTGTGTGAGAAAAGTGTGCGAGTGGGTAGATGGTTTTAATAGTGGACGTATTGCAGTCTCAGATGAGCTACGCCCTGGTCGTCACAGCACGGCCGTTACTGACGAGAATATGGAATGCGCTCTAACCATGATTCGTGAGAGCCGTAATATTTCATGTAGAAGATTTAGTATTAGAGCCGTATCTGAGAACACCATTATTAGTGAGGTTCTCAAGTATCGATTTTATGTGCACGATGGGTGCCTATGATGCTCACTGGTGAACACCAGATAATGCGTGTTCGGGCGCTCACATCATTTCTGGCGTGGTATAACGCTGAAGGACACGAATTTTTGACACGTATCATCATAGGAAACTAAACCTGGGTGCATCACTATGAACCAGATGGCAAAAGAGTTTTGAGAATCGCGACACATCTTCTTCAGCCAAGAAGAAGTTCACGTCTCAGCCTACAGCCGGAAAGGATATATGCACCCTTTTCTAGGCTATGAATGAGCCGATTTTGGAGCACTATCAACAAAGGGGTGAAACAGTGAAAAGTTCTCGGTACATCACCATGGTGGAGAATGAGCTAAAGCCAGCAATATCGAGCCTTCGCAGAGGACTTCAATCTAAAGGCGTTCCCGTCCTTAAGGAGAACGCACGGCCCCACACAGCCGCTGCAACTCTTGCCGTCATTCCGAGATAGAGATTTCAGGTCGTATTGCATTAAGCATAAAGTCCTGAACTCGCCCCATCGGATTACCATGTGTCTGGACAACTGAAGGACGCTTTCATAGGACAACGATTTGAAAGTGACGATGAGATTAGAGAAGCAGTGCACTCTTGGTTGCAAGCATAACCGAAAACTTTCATTCGAATGGAACAGAAAAGTTAGTACAACCGCACGATAAGTGAATCAAAAAGGAGGGTACTTATGTTGGGAAATGATATCTTGTTTGTATCTGTAAGTGAAGAATGTGCTTGGCAAATAATAGTTTGCTGTTACTTTATGAATCACTCATGTACTTTTTTAGTTACAAACCACTTGTCTTCCAATGAGGAAATTCTTGTGATGCTTTAAGGATGACACCTTAGTCCCTACTCTACGAATCAATTCTATAGCTACCCCTCTTTAATAAATTTGCGTTGCATTTACACTACTGGCCATTAAAATTGCTACACCGAGAAGAAATGCAGATGATACACGAGTATTCAGTGGACAAATATATTATACTAGATTACATTTTCACGCAATTTGGGTGCTTAGATCCTGAGAAATCAGTACCCAGAACAACCACCTCTGGCCGTAATAACGACCTTGATACGCCTGAGCATTAAGCCAAGCAGAGCTTGCATGGCGTGTACAGGTACAGCTGCCCATGCAGCTTCAACACGATACCACAGTTCATCAAAAGTAGTGACTGGGGTATTGCGACGAGCCAGTTGCTCGTCCACCATTGACCAGACGTTCTCAATTGGTGATAGATCTGGAGAATGTGCTGGCCAGGGCAGCAGTCGAACATTTTCTATATCCAGAAAGGCACGTACAGGACCTGCAATATGCGGTCGTGCATTATCCTGCTGAAATGCAGGGTTTCGCAGGGATCGAGTAAAGGGTAGAGCCACGGGTCGTAACACATCTGGAATGTAACGCCCGCTGTTCAAAGTGCCGTCAATGCGAACAAGAGGAGACCGAGACGTGTAACCAATGGCACCCCATACCATCACGCCGGGTGATACGCCAGTATGGCGATGACGAATACACGCTTACAGTGTGCGTTCACCGCGATGTCGCCAAACATGGATGCGACCAACATGATGCTGTAGAGAGAACCTGACGTTTTGCCATTCGTGCATCCAGGTTCGTCGTTGAGTACACCATCGCAGGCGCTCCTGTCTGTGATGCAGCGTCAAGGGTAACCGCATAGTCCATGCTGCTGCAAACGTCGTCGAACTGTTCGTGCAGATGGTTGTTGTCTTGCAAAAGTCCCCATCTGTTGACTCAGGGATCGAGACGTGGCTGCACGATCCGTTACAGCCATCAGGATAAGATGCCTGTCGTCTCGACTGCTAGTGATACGAGGCCGTTGGGATCCAGCACGGCGTTCCGCATTACCCTCCTGAACCCACCGATTCCATATTCTGCTAACAGTCATTGGATCTCGATCAACGCGAGCAGCAATGTCGCGATACGATAAACCGCAATCGCGATAGGCTACAACCCGACCTTTATCAAAGTCGGAAACGTGATGGTACGCATGTCTCCTCCTTACACGAGGCATCACAACAACGTTTCACCAGGCAACGCCGGTCAACTGCTGTTAGTGTATGAGAAATCGGTTGGAAACTTTCCTCATGTCGGTACGTTGTAGGTGTGGCCACCGGCGCCAACCTTGTGTGAATGCTCTGAAAAGCTAATCATTTATATATCACAAAACCGTCTTCCTGTTGGTTAAAATTCACCTCTGTAGCAAGTCATCTTCGTGGTGTAGCAATTTTAATGCCCAGTGGTGTACATGAAGCCAAGCCCCAGAGTACAGCCTTTTTATGACATACAGATGTTCTGTATGCTTAGATTATAAGTGACTGAAATGGTATGAATACGATGGATGACTTAGCATTAAGTCGTTACACATATCACGTACGCGTGTATATTTTACGACGGGATTGTAGTGCGTGACTTCCACAAGGCAACAGTGTCTAACGAAGGGAAACTCCCAGTGACTTTAGCTATAGGCTATTTTGCGTTAATTACTGGTTGCATGTTCTGGCAGTCGCAGGTGGTAATCTCACATTAAAGATTCTGCTTCAGTTTGTGAAAAATAAAAAATAACACATTTTTACAAAAGAAATGTAAATACTGAAATTGCTAAGTATCTCTTAGTCGCGTGCTCTTGGAGCACGAATATCCTTGCAAAGTAACAGATTTCACAAAACGTGTCCCCTTCCGTTACTAATCGTGGTACATTAAAGACTTAATACTCAGCAACATAAAGTAATACTGCAGTCATCTCGTGAGGTTCCTCAAGTCTTCAGTGTCTTTATTAAAGGATTCTCGAATATTTTCTTAATTTGTTGTGGTGGGTCTATAGAAGTTTTCGGATTTTGTTCTTTTCTCTGTCTCAGTAGTTCTGCACCGAATCTGGATATTTTGTTGATTCCAAATGTGGATCAGCTTGGCAGTAATCTGATATTTGTATCAAAGTCTTCGTTATATTAATCGAAATGTAGGATTTCATTTAGGTTATTGGACATTTTTACTACGTGTACAACTGGGAACATTATTGTGTTGGTAAATATACAACATTTTTTCCATATCGGAAGTGATTTCGAATATGTGCGTTGCTGTCCCAATACGCAGTATTGCTTGGAGTTGCAAATAGCTGCACCGCTACCACTACTGGCCAACCCTCGCGTTACCATTGGTCGCTGACACGCTGCTTATGTCACATCAAGTCACTTCGTGTAGCATCTCGCTTGCTCGTAAATTTTAACAGTGTCATAAATCGACTCCAACAACAATAATTAAGTCAAGATGAAATATTGTATTCATTAAGTTGCTTCAAATAAATTGGCAAGAATCGATGTAAAGCTAGAATGTGACCTATCTCTAAATGATGGTGGTATGAAGTGTGGAGATGGAGATTCCCTACTATGTGAAGTTCCCAGAAAATTAATCAACGCAGACAACCGGATCGAATTACTGTATTTAAATTCAAGAAGACATTTCAGAGTTAAAGCAGGCCGTAGGTATTGTCCAATTTGAAACTGGTAATCTCAGTTCAAAAAGGAACTTCATCATTGACCAATTACAATCTGAAATGGGTGACGCAAAATCTCAGTCAGGTAGCTTCAAACAAAAAATCGATAGTGTCACATTAGAAATGGGTAACTTCTAATCAGAAAAGGATAGTTTTGGTCACGAGTTAATGGACATACTGGACTTAACTACTGCCAATATTGTTAATTTCTAAAAAGAAGTACTTTGATAGTTAAGAAACTAACAACAGGTGTAGTGGCCTAGCGTGTTGATTTCAGAAAGCAATATAAACGCGAAAGATAATGAAGACAGCAAATAATAGAAACTAATTATGAATACTGAAAGCAAAAAGAAAATAAACAACAAACCAATTCTAATAACTTTGTTCTGAAAGACATGTTGGAGTGAATAGTAAATAAGGACAGAGGTACGTCAGCTTTGGTCGTAATGTCACTTAGATTTCATATTGCGTTGGAGCCCTAGATTTCATATGACAGTACAGCTTTTATCAGTACGTTATAAGCAGTTATGAAGACTGAACGTAATTATAACGATGTATATTACAATCGGACTTAGGCATCTGCAAGAAAAAGTCCAGCGACAAATAAACTCAGGAAAAGAATTTGAAGCCATATTGACTATTTGTCGACAGTGACTGTCTCAAGAAATATGTAAAGGATTTTTTTTTAAATTACCGCTACCAGTCGCCAACATTGTCAACTATACTATTACTTATTTACTTAGTGACATGTGCCTAGGATTCAACCTCATCTTCAGGCTAAATGGCAGTACAAAAACAACTTTACAAGAAGGCCATACTGATGTTACAAAGACTTTTCGCAAATGCTGTGGTTATCCTGTGAAAGAAGAGAAAACTTAGTAATAGGTGATGTCACTTTGTAAGCTGGACTGATGTTTCTACGAAAATGTTTTGTGTCGGGCGTGGCAGTCCGTTGTGATGTGTTGCGGTGCTTCCAGTTCGGTGGCCCTCGTGCTCACTGTTCATAAATTGTCACTATCGTAGCAGTAAATTGGAGACATAATCACAAACGGTTCTGTAGTGCAGTGGACAAGCTGGCGGTCAAAATACAACGGTTTCGATTTGACTATCGATTTGTCGATCTGTGTAGTGGCAGATATTTACATGTCTTCTGCACGTCTTGTTATCGTATTACAGATGTAGGTTGACGAAATACATTACAAATGGAGCACCTGTTACAATATTATTGAACACATCACGATATAGACTATTTATTTCACATATTTCTAAGCTATTGCTGGGCTAGCCTCAACGGACTGTCATGTTATGAATCTTATATTTTAGGAGTGCTGCAGTAAAATTGGAAAAGAAATGTGAATTTTTGAAGTCAGTCATTTTATTCAGGATCTCGTTAGTCCCCATGTGGCAATGGATGAATATTTCCATTTCTTAAAAATTGTCCAATTTCCAGCTCTTTTCTAAATTACGTAGTACTCTCAGATCGTTGTCTATTGTAACACAGTGTCCTCTTCCATTAATTAATGGCTGTGTCAGTGTACATTGGTTTTCTGTATACGTTGATAATTAGGGTTTGGCCTGTGTTACTTATTGTCATGTCTAGAAAATTTATTTTGTTATCTTTCTCATGTTCTATGGTGTACTGGATGTTGTTGTGTAAATTACTGAATCTGTTTAATTGAGTTTCTATTCCTTCATCAGTCCCATTGTACAAATTGCATGTGTCGTCAACGTATCTGCAGTAGTGTACTATTTTCTGGGTTATTATATGTCTGTTGCTCAGATGTTTGTTCTCAAGGTGGTTAATGAAGATTTCTGCAATGATTCCACTTAGAGGACTTCCCATTGCTAGGCCTACGTATTGTTAGTGCATTTTGCCATTAAATGTGAAATAATTGTGTTAAAGAACAAACTCTAGCAATTCCATTATTTCAGCTACTTCAGCTGTGGACAGTCTCACCTTTTCATAAATTATTTTTGATTATATCTATGGACACTTTGATGGGTATGCTTATATATAAGATCACTATGTCAAGGGAGATCAGCTTTTCATTGAATAGGATATGAAAATCTTTAATAGTTTAAATTGCTTGATAGCTGTCTTTCACTGAAAACTAGTTTTTAAATTTATATTGTTTTGTAAAATTGAATGCTGCTTATGCATAATGTTGTAGCCTGGTTGATTTACAGCACAGGCAAATGGTATGATAGGAATATTAGGTTTATGGATGTTAGGCTGGACTCTTAACTTTGGGGCTGCTGGGTTCATAATTGTTAATCTCTGTGTTTCTTCCCTTGTTAATAAGAAGCATGTTTTATTCAAGAGTATCTTTAGTTTACTGCAGAATTTTTGTAGGGGCTCATGAGAGATTTCTTGTATATGGTTAATCTGAAAGAACTCAAGTGTTTTATTTACATATTCATGTTTGTCCATGATAACTACTGTATTGCTTTTGTCAAATTCTACACCTAGTGCTTTGCCCTCATTGAGCTTCTTGTTGCTGTTTTTAAGTAACTCGTTCTCTTCCTTAACTTCTTTTAGTGGATTATTGTTAAGGTGTTTCTCTATTAATTTGTTAGTTTTATGTACTATTACTATTTGTTAAATTTTTTTACTTTGGCTATATCTGCTGCCATTTTGACTGAGCAAATGATGTCTTTAGAGTTCTGCTGATTGAGTTCAGGTTTTAGGTTATGTTTAAGGCCTTTGTTTAGTAGAGAGTGTTCCTTGTTTTTCAGAAGAATGTTTATGGAACTGACTACTCTAGTAAAATATTTATGGGAAGTCTGGCTTTTGGTGTTGTGAGTGAGGTAGGTGTTTGACTGTCTGTGTTTACCTAGTTTCATCTTATGTTTTGCTTTAATTCTGTTGTAATTTTCGTTTATGGCCTCATTTATGACATCTTGGATGAAAGGTATTGGAGATCGATGGGAGAGTAGTAGTAATTCTAAGTGCAATTTGTATGCTAACATATTTAAGTTTTTTTCTTTTTGTACTGTTGTTTCACTTCACTTTTCCACCATATTTTTTCACCTTTCCTTTGAGCCTATTTGGCAGAGAAAGAACTGTTGATTGCTTTTAGTTTAACGTATTTGGTTGTCAAATACTCTTTCATAAATTCACAAAAAAAATTTCACATTTCTTTTCCAATTTCACTACAGTACTCCTACAATAAAAGATACATACCATGACAGTTTTTTTACTCTACTTTACCAATAGCTTATAAATACGAAAATAAATTGTTTATATCATGACGTGTTCAATAATATTGTAAGAGGTGCTCATTTTGCAATGTATTTCCTCAACTTACATGTGTATTACGATAACAATACCTGTAAAAGACATGTAAACATCTGAAACAACATAGATATACAAATCGATAGTCCAATCGAAACCAGCTGTATTTCGACCGCCAATTTTTCCACTGCACTACAGGACCGTTTGTGATTGTGTCTCCAAGTTACTGCTATGTTAGTGACAATTTGTGAACAGTGACCATGAGAGCCACGGAAATGGAAACACCGCAACACATCGCATCGAGAATGCTAGGCTAGAAGAACATACTGAGTGACTGTTACAAAGCATTTTCGTACTAACATCAGTCCACCTTACAAAGTGATATCGTCTCTTACTAAGTTTTCTCTTCTTCCACAGGATGACCGCAGTATTTACGGAAAGACTATGTAACATCAGTATGAACTTATTGTAAAGTTGTTTTTGTAATGCCATTTAGGCTGAAGATGATATCGCTAAATAGATAAATAATACAGTAGTTGACAAAGTTTGTGACTGGTAGAGGTAATTTTAAAAGACCTTTATTTAAAACCAAGGTAAGTAGGACTAATGCTCGAACATACCTGAGCTATGTGCATCTTGAAGTCTTCGTGGCGTAAAGACTGTTCCATAAAATTTCAGGTGTGTAGCCACATAAATTCAGCTTCTTCTTCTAATATTTCGGCTGAATACCGTCCAGCTATCTTCACAGTATTCCGAAGCGACTAACGCTCCAGCACTAGCTCCGTCGTTGTATACTCGAGGACCGAACCACTGCGTATGCGGCCAAAGATACACAAGGCGCCAGAGACGTTGACAGGAGGCAAAACGTGTAACATATGCTTGGAAATTAAATCTATGGCTGTGCAGTCGATACACGAGTTGAAATCCATGTGTCACGGAGAGCTGCACCATCGCGTCGTCTTTGTCATTTAATTACAGAAATTGCCGATTTCCATTATTTGTTCAAGTTGAAGATTCCAACTTTATTAATTAAATCCGACACCAACCGAATTTCAGTTGCTTCTTTCACTACTGAGTCCCAGAAAGATGAAGTCCAGGCTAAAATTTCGACGTTATCGTACACCATAGAGTGCCCAGTGTCAATTCATGCTCCGTTACTGCAGATTAATTAAGTTGCAAGAGACGGGTTTACCTGCGGTGCTCTGTGAATCTTTCCCGGCCTGTTCGTGTCGTCTGTCCGAAGTATGAACGACCGCACTCACAGGGGATCTTATAAACCACAGGCTTCCGAAGCACCAAATCATCTTTAACGGATTCCATTAGTGCTACAGTCTTTAATGGAGAGTGAAAAATGACTTTCACTTTGTGTTTACTGAGGAGTCGTCCTATTTTTGACGAAAGGCTTCCCACGTATGGCAGGAGAGCCATGGATTTAAAACTCTCCGTGTCTTCTTCCGCTTTTATTGTGCTCACTGTTGATTTCATTTGTACTACCTGACGTATCTGCTGTGGAGAGTATCCGTTGGCTTCAAAAACTCTTTTCAGGTGTAGAAGCTTGTCCTCCAGACTGTTCTCGTCAGCACCGATGCAGGGTGTTGTGGACGAACTAATATCTCTATTATGAGCCATAAATGTTCGATGGGATTCATGTTGAGCGATCTGGGAGGATAAATCATTAGATTGTATTGTCTAGAACGTTCTTCAAACTAATCGCAAACCACCGTGGCCCAGTGACATGACATCATTGTTTGGGAACGTTAAAGCCCTGAACGGCTGCAAATGATCTCCAAGTAACCGAACATAACCATTTACAGTCATTGATCAGGTCAGTTGGACCAGAGGAGTCAGTGCATCAAAAGATAACACAACCTACACAACTGCCGGCCGCGGTGGCCGAGTGGTTCTAGGCAATTCAGGCCGGAACCACGCAGCTCCTACAGTCACAGGTTCGAATCCTGCCTCGGGCATGGATGTTTGTGATATTCTTAGGTTAGTTAGGTTTACGTAGTTCTAAATCTAGGGGATTTATGACCTCATATGTTAAGTCCCATAGCGCTTAGAGCCATTTTAACCACTTTCCTGTACAATTATGGAGCCACCACCAGTTTGCACAGCGTCTTGTTGACAACTTGGGTCCATGGGGTCTGTGCCACACTCGAACCCTACCATCAGCTCTTACCAACTGAAATCGAACTCATCTGATCAGGCCACGGTCTTACAGTCGCCTAGTGTCCAACCAATATGGTCACGAGCCCAGAATATGGGCCGCAGTCGGTGTCGTGCTAATAGCAACAGCACTCCCAGAGATCGTTTGCTGCCAGAGCGCTTTAACGCTAAATTTCACCAGACTAACCTAATGTGTACGTTCATCGAGCGTCCCACATTGATTTCTATTATTATTTCAAGCAGGGTTGCTTGTCTTTATCACTGACTACTCTACGCTAATGCTGCAGCCATCGGTCTTCAAGCATAGGCCTTCGGCCTCTCCGTTGTCCGTGGTGAGATGTAATGCCTGAAATTTGGTATTCTCGGCACACTCATGACCCTGCGGATCTCAAAATATTAAATTCTCTAACGATTTCCGAAATGGAATGTCCAATGTATCTACCTCCAAATACCATTCCGCGTTCAAACTCTGTTACTTTCCGTCATGTGGCCAAAATAATGTCGGACAGATTTTTACATCAATCGCCTCAGTGTAAATGACAGCTCCGCCAACGTATTGCCGTTTTATACTTGCGTACGGGATATTACCGCCATCCGTATATGTGCGTATCGCTCCTCCTATGACTTTCGTTAACTCAGTGTAATTTTGATCACCGAAAATTATTATTGTTCTAACTTCACGCAAAATGCGAGAGAGTTAAGCTTCACAAAATCTGTATTACTTCTCTGTGGAACCTTAGTATGCCATGGTTGGGATCGTTACTTTCCTCTCGGCATAAAACAAAATAATTGGAACTTTGGAAGCATCATTCCAATCAGTTTCTACAACATTCAGCTACTCCTAATCAAAACTTCTGATAGTGTGGATACAAATTAAATGGAATTTACTGCTGCTTTGTTTTTCAGAGTGCGAAGTCATCACTGTCAAGGCTCTCAGTCAAAGGATGAGTCACAATGCTTCTCTCTGTTCCCCTATGATTACTGTTTACTTTGCTGTACTAAGTTGTTCTTAAAAAATATATCATCAATTCTTGTCCATAACATATTTCTGTCATATTACCAAAAATTATAAATCGTTCTTATTTATTTTGGTAATTCTACACATGTCACTGATTAGACACCAACTGTTTTAACAGAGAATATTCCCATGGTCACCTGCATTAAGTTACAGGTGTTAACACATGTACACGTTAAGTAGCTGATTTAACTTTAACTGTAGTCGCTTTGAACGATGGTTAATTACAACTCTCAACTTATTGGGGGGCAGTGGCATGCAAATAACTGATTCGTCAGGCTCTGAATGTGCGTGTGTCTGAATGGCCGCAAACATAAAATGCAAAACTTTATAGACGGTCTCCTAGTGTTTATTCCGATTTGAATACACAGGCCTCTCCATTTCACCAACGTTTTTCATTTAAAACCTGAGATGAATCGCTCCATGATTGTATAAAGGTGTTTCTTACAAAAGTGTAACTGTTGTGGTGTAGCGAGATAAAACTTGTAATGAACAGTCAAAATGGAGGTATAATGGAAATATAGTGAAAGGATGTCTGTAGTACCACGATTATATCATCACGTTTCAGGAGTACTTCCAGGACAGTATACGTCTTCTTTCGATATTTCGGCTGACAGCCATGCAGCCATCTTCGTGGTGTGTCGGATACAGAATTAAAACCACTTTGTACTCTAGTGTGGAATACATTCCAATAGATAAAATTTGATATGCCTAAGAATAAAAAACAGATACAAAATAGACACAAAATATTCACAAAAACTGTAGATGCGCAGTGTCTGTATTTTGCAGTGTCTGTGTAGTTCGATGCAATGTTCCTTCGGACATATCTTCTAGTCCGAAGAAAGATACACTGCTGATTGACAGTCGTATTAAATTATGAAATGTACTCTCAAGCTGAGAATAGATTTGCACAACAGTTCTACGATTTCCAAGAATCATATGAAAATTTGTGCCAGACTGGAACTAGAATCCGGATTTCCCGCTTGTGGGGAGCGGTCTCGTATAACAACTTAAGCTATCCGAGTGCGGTTCCACCAGCGACTGAAACTTCTGTATGTCCTAGTGTCTACGTCCTACATTGCTCGCACATTCTATGATTCCCGCATAGAGGTTGTCTTTCGTATCAGGTAGCCTTGTTGTGGCATGGAATACACTAGTGAAGTATCTGTATTTTACAGTGATGAGTAATTAGATGCAATGTTCTTTCGGATATGCGTGCATGTTCATTTTGGAACCATCTGCAATTCCGGTAATGCTAGGTCTACAGTCAATATATACGCTATGAATAATGTAATAACTTGTCAGTCTGTACTTAATTCCAAAAGATTCATTCTTTTCTTAGAAACTGCTGTTATTTACTTCTGCATCATACTCCGCAAAGCACTTAACGGAGGGTGATGGGCGGTGCTTCTGGTAACACTACCTGATCCCACCTACTCTGTACCACTAGCGATTGGCGTGTCGAAAGGACGACTGTCAGTAAACCTTTGTATTAGCTCTAATTTCTCGAACTATCTCCTCTTGGCCATTTTCGAGATAAATCTGGGAGGAAGTAATATGTTGTCAGACTCGTCTCTGAATGTATTCTCCGGAAACATCAGTAGCTAACCTCTCCGTGAAACACCACGCTTCTCTTGTGACGTCTGCGGATGGAGTTTGTGTAGAATCTCTCTATTCCTCTCGCGCGGACTGAACAATTCCGTGACGAAATGCACCGCTAGTCATGGAATATGGTCTATCTGTTCCGTAAGTTCAGCCTGGTATGGATCCGGAATGGTTTACATTGTGAGATGCGATGAATCTGTCACGAGAAGTACCACTTGGTTTTGATTTATTGTAGCTACATTTGCACGAAATAAATTTGGTATAAATTTGTAAGTGTTTCCACGTGCGTCGTGCTACTTATATTATTGTAAAAATTGTTATCGATGTTTGCTGTTAGGAGAATGAGTTGTACAAGCACTTTCGTCCTGCAGAGAGAGAGCTCTCCATCAGAAAATCAGACAGATGGAGGACAAATTGTTGTCGTAAGTTCGTCATATTCACAGTCTACGCAGACGATGGTGCCCTGTTACAGGTTCCTGTAACCACAGAAATGTGCGAGAAGACACTAATATTAAGTGGTTCTTGGATGAAACTAGGACAACCAATGACGAATACAACACATTGAGGTACGTTTTACATAAATGCGCATCCAACAATCCCACACAATAGTAAGTAGGAAAAAGGAAATTAAAAGACGAAAATAAATGCTCTTCTCGTCCCAGAAAGAACACTGACATTCAACAGATGATTAAATGCTTTTGGCAACCACTCGTAACAGTAGTAGTATTTTGGTCGCAGGTCATTTCGACACACCGGTGATCTTCAAGTCGAACATAGTTTGTGACCCTCCAGTGTAAAAAGTATCACTGCAGTACAATAAAATTTGTCAAATCACACTTGTCTTCAAGATCAGCACTGTCGTATATACATAGGTACGTTAGTAAATTATTCGTAGTACTTTAGTGTATCAGGACATTGATCTTAAAGAAAGAATACCTTCTACATTGCACACTACAGATTGATAGAACCCTAGCTGCGATGGAGTCAACGCTACACATTTCTCAAAAAGTACACCTTCGAAAAACTAAACTCCGCATATAGAAATCTTCATTGTATAAGTGTTACATATCTCGAATGAAATCTTCTCTACAGCTCGTTTGTCTCTTTGTTTCAATTACCTTGCAGACTGCTGAAGCAGGTTTTGCAATGGAAGAAATGGTGTGTGTGTGTGTGTGTGTGTGTGTGTGTGTGTGTGTTAGAGAGAGAGAGAGAGAGAGAGAGAGAGATCAGAAGCGCTTGACATGGAAGCAGTTGTATGCGAGAGTGTTTTGTGAGTGTGGGCTCGCTAGCACTGCTCGTGAGAGCTGCCCGAGTGCTGGTTAGTCTGTCAGAAACTTTAACATGCGCTCTTGCCCGAAAGAAAACGTTCTGTGGCCAGACTGGAACGACTAAACACACTTTATTCCGATTAATAAAATACGAGCCCTGAACACATTCGTGCTCTTGCAGCACTTTTCTCTAACCCCGTCCCCCAGCGTGCATCTCGCACCTACCATCGACTCCATACATTGTTTTTCTTCTGCAAAATGCCTAACAAATGCAAGAAACAGCATTAAACCTTCCTGTGCAGCTTAAAGGATTCAATATCTAATTGTAACCCCCTCCATAGGATTAGAGGTCATCATTAATGTATTGTCTCAGAGCTTAGGACAATGTAAAAGATCGTCGGAGGCAAAGGAGAGAAAGCTTAGGCTCCAAGTCCAGAAGTAATTGGCTTCTTACATAAACTAAGTGTGACATAAACCTTCTCCAAAGGTTAATAAGTTCTTATAAGAAATATACTAGAACCGGAAAAAGGGCGGGAAAACTATTTTTCAGTAGCTGGACTGGATTCAGGAGTGCCTGCATACATACTGATTAGGGACCAAAGATAATCTTAAACTATTTTCCCTGTAAAATAACAAGTGCAGGGCGTTTTGCAAGTGGTCAAAGGTTAAACTTTATGTGTTCTCTCTAGTACTGCTGTCGACTAGTTATTTTACTACACAAATAAATAAACTCTTGTACGTTTTTCTCTCTTCTTGTTTCGCTATCTAATTCCCTCCGCATTAGCTGATTTAATTAGGGTACATTACATTGATCTTATCCTACTTTGGTTGGTAGTCTTCTTGTAACTTAATTTCATGACATTACTCATAACTTTCACCTCATATTCCAAGTTCTCCATCTTATCTACCAGAATTACAATGTCATCAGCAAACCTCATATTTTTATTTCTTCTCCCTGATCCATATTTCCCTTTATATTACTCCTCACTTTTTCTTACTACTTGTTTAGTGTACAGAATCAATAACGTGTGGAACGGAAAATAGCCATCCACACCCTTCTTAGCTGTTGCTTCTGTATCACGTCCACCGACGCTAGAAACTACCCTCTGGTTTCTGCCCAGACTTTATTTAGTTTTTCGATACCTGTGTTTTATTCTTCCCGACTTACGAATTTTCCAGTAAAGAAATTGGGCTATTTCTACTATCTGGGTTCTTATGTAATACCGCACTGGGAATATGGAGTGCTGCACTGCGTGACTTTTTGGAGATAGAGGTACGAGAGGGTTCTATTCTTTAGTTAATAATTATCGTAGATGTTCTGCAAGTATTGTCTACTAAACTGACTATCCTATGGTGTCACATTTGTTTCCCTTCGTTAGAATAGGAATTATGCACCTGTCTTGAAGTCTGAGGGTATTTCGAGTGTATCGTGTATCTTTCCAACCAGGTTTAACAGTATCTTCATATGACGTTTTGTCAGGGTTTCAGTAATTACAAGGAATATCCTGTACACCAGGTGAGTAATAGTAGAGGGAACTCTGGTGCGGATAGGATTCATGCAGAGACACCACCTGAACTCAGTGATTGTCCTTTTCTGAAGGTTATGTGTGATGTCACTGATGAATTTGAACTCATGCCATAACCAGTCATTAAAAATCAATTTGTCAGTTAAATTGATGAAGTAAATTTTAAAAATATAAGATGGTGGAATCAGCCTAATTGTGCTAGTGGGAAATTAAAAACAAAATCCCACTCCCCCTACAACCTCCTCTCGTCACTCCTTATCTCCAGAAAATCAAAACATAGTATTAAACGTTCAAGATGGTGGTAATAGCCCAGTTGTGTTAATTAACAAATTTAAAAAATTCCTAACCTCATTCTACTTCCAACTAGCCACACAGTGCAGTACTTCTTATGTCCACTGCGGTATTATAAAAAAAAAACAAGTGATGGAACAATCGTGATAATGGGAGAGTAATAGCCCTTCTTCTTTATACCTCCAGCCAATCATAGTGCAGTATTAAAAACGTAAGTTGAGGTAAATAGGCTAATAGTGTGTTTTACACACCATATTCGCTCCTCTATTCAATCAGAGCATAACATTTAAATGATATCAAACTACATTATATTTGACGTTTACTTTCCTCACATTAACAAGTTAGAGAGCAATGTTGAGAACAGTGCCAAATATCCAGTAAAAATTATAAACACCTCAGAATAAAAACTAAGATATTCATTATTTCAGAAAGCCATTTACCTGTCGTATAGAAACAGAGTCAGATTACATTATTGAGATACACATACTTACCTCTGAAGTAATATTAAAATGACTGAAGTTCAATGATATGTATTACATGGCGCAGACATACTACATAGTGTTACACTCTCTCTCCGCTCCTCCAGTCAAAGCTTAGTATTAAAATGCGAAAACTATTTACATCGTAACCTAATCTCGACTCTGTTCTAAAAGTATCTGAATTACATGTATATTCACCAAAAAAATAGGTGATACACATCTCTCTCTCCTCTTCTCCACTCAAAGCCTAGAATCTGCTACTAGAATATAGCTACATCAGGGCTGCTCTAACAAGAAACCTAAATAATTATTAAAAAATACGTCAAATTATTTTTATTGTCTAAAATACCGAAAATGGCAAAAAATGATTGCACTGCTCACTTCCAAAATATCGTTTACCTCCTAATTGAATAATAAGGTTGTAAAGTGTATATAAAAAATCAACCTTCGTTATTTAACTGGAGCATTGACACATGTGTCTCACATTTCTGTTGCACTTTCAAACGCTGAAATGCTATATTTAAAATTAGATATATGTCTGTTGTTACGGAGGTTGTATAGTGTGTCTTACACACACACACACACACACACACACACACACACTGATGAGTCAAAATATTATGACCACCTGCTTATCAGCTTATTTTCCCGTGTTTAGAACGAAATACACCATTGATTCTACATATCAGGGATCCTACAGTTTGTTGGAAGGTTTGTGAAGGAATGTGGCACTGGTCACGTAATTCGCTTAAATAATGGGAAGCTGATTTGTGTACGTGGTGGTGGCACCCGATAACGAAGCAGATGGATTTCATAGGTTTTACATTGGGCGAATTTCGTCGCCGATACATCAGGGTGAATTCACTATAATGCTCCTCAGACCACTGTAGCTCGGTTCTGGCTGCGAGAAACACGGACAACTGTACTGCTGAAAGATGACATCACCGTGAGGGAAGACATCAAGCTTGAAGAGATACAGACTATTCGATGCTGTCAGAGTGTCTTCCATTACTACCGCAGGTCCCATGGGACCGGAGGAGAATGTCGCCCATAGCATAATATGGCTCCCACCAACGTGCACTGGTGGTGTGCTGCACGTGTAGAGCGGCCGTGCACCTCTATGGCGGCGTTTGTGGAGTCGACCAGCGACCTAGTGTTGCAAGAATATGATTCACCCGAAGAACCGATATGTTTCCATTGATCAACAGTCTATTCCATATGGTCCTATGCCCGCTGCACTCGCAATTGACGATGTCATTGGGTCAACATATGAACTCGTAGGTGTGGTCTGCTGTGGAGCTCAATTTTCAACAATGTACAATGAACAGTGTGTTTTCTGTAACACTTGTGCATTGACCAGCTCTGTGCTCTTTCAGCAGAGATGGCACAGATCATCATCTGTCCTACATTACAAACCAGGCAAGCCTCTGAATCCCACATTCTGTAAAGAGTCGTCTACGTCCAACCATTTAGCACCTAGCGGTTGTTTTACTGTCCTACCTCTTTCCATAGCGGTTCACAACAGTAGCACACGAACATTCGACAAGTTTCGCCGTTTTCGAGGTACTCATTCATAGGTTCTGTGTAATAATAATCTGTCCTTTGTCAAAGTAGATTCCCTCAATGGATTTCCCCATTTGCAGCCAGTATCTTCGCTAGGATGATCCCCTCTCTATGTCGGCTCTGCTTACTTACTTTTGTTACTGCCTGCCCACAAACTCAGCAGTGACATCCTACATTGCGGTTGTCAGAGGTCATAATGCTTTGGCTCATCAGTGTGTTTGAGTTAGTGTGTGTGTGTGTATCTGTGTGGACTAATGGAATGGGTTAAACATGGAGTAATACGTCATTTTGGTTACAGATTTCTGAAATATTTTAAGATTAATCTCCACAGAATCAGTTGTGTAAAATGACAACAGTACCTCTGCCAAACTGCACATGTTTCAATTGTTTTAAACACAAATTTGCAGAAAAAACGTGGACAGTCATTGCATTCATACACTGCATCTCAGTGTGTTGTCATAAAAAATGCGACATTCTACATTGCCTTACTACAACAACGGTATTAGCACCCTGCTGCAGTGTCGATATATGGCAATAAACAAAGACAGTACATGTAGAAAATGGAGGCCCACCATGCATGTGTGCTGTAAGATAGGATGTAATCATAAGATGACGAAAGCATGCCGTTTGTAGGAATAAGTGCTACTATAGCTTCTGATATTATTATATGAAGTCGAAGAGATTATCATCTACTTACATCCGTATGTATCCACCTCTCTCTGTTCCCTGAAAAAAATGGTTTTATCATTGCAGTCATAATCATCATGACTGTCATCAGTCCCTATAATATGCTCTGTGGGTTTATAACTCCTTCGTCCAATAGTAGTGAAGTTACAAGTACAGATGTGTTTTTACAGCTCCTACTGTATATGTTGCCCCAATCGATCTGTTTATCTGCTTTGCATGGTAGTCTACACATATGGTACAAAGGATGGTTTTGTAGCCCCCAACATGTAGGTTGACCAACACAACATGTATGTTGTGTTGGATTAGCGTTGTCTTTTACCTATAAGTTTTGCAGTAGCTGTATGTAAGGATGTCATGATTGGGGATAGGGTGAGATTGTTAGAGGACGCCATAGAGCGAGAGAGTGGGGATGGCAGGAGCAGATCCACAGAAAGGGAAGAGGAGGAGATGGACAGGGTGAGTGTGGAAGAGGATGATATGGAGACAGAGTGGACAGAGGAGAAGAACAGTGAGAGAGGCTAGGAATGGACAGACACAGAAAGGTGAAGGAGGAGTAGATGAACAGTGAGATCGGTATGGACAGAGACCGAGGCTGAGTACAAAATGGTCAGAGGGAGGGGTAGGAGAGGCTCTAGAGAAATAGGGGAGAGGAGTAGGAGGGAGACAGAAAGGGAAGGGAGGAAGGTATAGACGGGGGTAGGGTGGAGAATGATACGCTAGGACAGGGGAAGGAGGGCAGAGACAGGGAAGAGGAGAAGCAGAGCCAGAGAGGGCGAGAGGGGGCGGCTGACAAAGTGCAGGGGGAGGATATGGGCAGAGACATAGGGGAGGAAGAAATGGACACAGAGTAGGGGAGGAGGAGATACATGCAATTTTTGTGTAAAATGTGTGTGCAGCTGTGGTGGAAAAAGAGAGAGAGAGAGACAGAGAGAGAGAGAGAGAGAGAGAGAGAGAGAGAGCAGGGCGTATATGTGTATGTTTTTATGTTTGTATGTACCAAACCCCTAGTTCGATTTCAACCAAATTTTGCACAGGAACAGCAGATCTCACAAATATCAGCACTGTGGGGTGTGTAATATCCTAGCTCCAATACGAGTAGAGATATGGGCAAATTGTGTTTGTCCCAGTCCCTGGTGTACAGGCTGCCCAGGATATCAGGCATGTTAGATGGCAATAGTATTGGCCTGCAAGTCAAACTGCTTTGCAGGAAAGCCTATACATTAATGACAAGAAATGTATACTCACCTGCATGACATGCATGTTGTGATTGAGTTGTATCAGCTAGCTTTATCGTTGTGCCTTGTATGACGGCCTGTACGTCAGTGGAAAATAAACGATTTTCAAGCCCCAATGTGTATCACGTCGTGCATGACAGGCATACTATGGGAATATTAACAGTCTGCTTTACTGAAAAGCACTGCAGGGGTTTCATGTGCCAATGAACATAGCTTCAGATAAATAGAGGTGGATAAAGATGGGGATGGGCTGAGAGAGGGGGAAGGAGGAAATTGACAGAGGGAGGGAAGAAGGAGGAGGCACATGAAGCAGGTGGATGATTAAGAAGTGTAGTAGATTGGTGGAAAATGGTGTGGGGGGAGGGGACAGGATAAGATAGAGAAGAGGAAGAAAAGGACCAAGAGAAGGGTAGAAGGACATGAAGAGGTAGAGAAAGTGGGGAGGAGGAGACTAACAGATAGAGAGGATCGGGTGGCCAGACTGAGGGAGGAAGAAGTGACCATAGAGACTTGGAGAGGGAGGTGTCTTCAATATACACAATGGTGAAGCCACCTGGAAAAAGCTAGTATATGTATATGAAGCAGACTGTATGTATGTATCTTTCTACGTCCAGGTTCTCCTGCCAAACTCCTGGATCAACTTAGTCAGATCTGACAAACAAACAGCAAATTTCGTGAACGTCAGCACTGTGAGATTTATAACCTCTTAGCTGGAATAGGTGCAAAGATATGGAAAAACACATGTATGTTTACAAGTACAGCATTGACTGTCACGCAGGAAAGGTGTGTGTTTCGTCCTGCCTAATTGACTTACATAGCAGTTACAGTAAAATTCACATCATCATGACAGGCACCTTGTGTTGTTGTAGTATTAACATGTTTTTTCTGTGTTCTTTTTAGGGGCAATTCTTACAGATGGACATGGCTGGGGGATGTTTATTATAGATATATGAATGGATGGAAACACAGAGGTGGAAGGAAAGTATGGATGGGGAGAGAGGCGGCAGAACAGGTTGGATTAAGTGTGACAGAAAGGGATGGACAGAGTGATGGAGAGGAAAGGATGAACAGAGAGGGTGGGTAGATGTTGATATGGACAGAGATATAGCGGAGAACAAGGTGGACTGGATGAGAGGCGGAGATGATCTCGGGCACATGGAGAGGGGAGTAGAGGTTGGACAGATAGAGTGGAGGAAAGAGGAAATGAGCTTAGAGGGGAGGGGGAGGAGATGGAAAGTGAGACAGGGGGATGCAGAGATTGGCAAAGAGGAGAGTAAGGGGGAAAGTGGTTAGAGAGAGGGGATAAGGGATTAAGAAGGACTAGGTGAGGAGATGCCTGCAATATGTGTATTGTATATGTGTGCATGTGAAGAAATGGGGAAACATCTAGTATATATATCCTTGGTGTCAGGATATTGATCAGAATGATTGACACAGGCAATGTCCTTGATCTCTGAGACTTAAGAGACACATGCCATAAATATGATGTATGGAACTTAGATTACTTCAAGTGTGAAGTTGACAGCACTGAGCTATGCCAGAACGTGTAATTTTTACATGTCTGTGTGTATGTTAACTTCTTAGAGTGACCACGCTATTAGGAAAAGAATGAACCACTGTCAGTGGTTAAAGACAGTTTACAAACTTCAGTTTTAAACACTGTGTACAGAAACAAAATCTGTTGGAAAATCGGTTTTACTCTATATTCTTATGGAAAGTAAGCCAAAAAAGAACATTTACAACAGTACACAGAAATAATGTGAAGTTTCATCGAATAATGTGTGCCACATTTGGCGCTGCAAGAGATATACTGATCTGAAATTGCATCTTGATGATCAATGACAGAGTAGTAAGGGGGCTGATGGGGTTAGCTACAGTCGAGCTATAAAAATCATGCTATTAGGAGGCTACTAGTTTGTATGCACTGAAGCACTGCAGTCTGTGTTTTAGATGGAAGTGGTCAATGCTTCCAGAAATAAATCACGCCTGAGATAGGTGCAGTTTTGTGCAGTTGTTGCATGACAGGTGATGAGTGCTGTTGTGCTACGAACAATGATGCCTACATACACCATTGCGACGAAAATAATTTGTTTGAGATCTACCACTCTCCACAGATGTACACCACCTATAATCTCCTGGCACTTCCCTATTGTTTAGAGCATAGGCAGTGTTCCAATACTGTCCTTATGGGCTGCAGGCACATTGTCACAGAAAATACGTACTTTTCTTTGAACGGTGGAACAGCTGTGTGCCCTCAAAAATCGTGTCAGCACCGAACCGCTACGAACTGTGACAGTATTTTCTTAGATCACTATTGAAAATGGAGTAATGTAGTGTAGCCTAGAACCGAGAAACTGAGAAAAAACCATTCTTGTTTCCTACTCAATCAGTTCCAGCAAATAATCCGCTTGAAACCAGTTTTCGCCTGTAAATAAGGGGCGTTTCAGCGTGGAGGTCTGTTCAGTTTGAGACATGTTAGCTGCAGCATGAGCAGCGCCGATAGCAGCAGCCGATATGCAGAGCCACACTTATGAATCTGCTGCGACAGCCAAAGATATTCGAACTGGAAGTACTGCAGATTCCCAGGTAGAACATTTTTTAAGTTTTTGTATAAGGCTACAAATTGATGATTCATTTATCACTGTAGAGGCATTGTACACTTATCAGTCTTGTTATTCTTCCTTTCAAGGAGTGAGGGACGCAAACAGAGGCGGATCTGGGCCAAAATCACCATGGCTGTACACTACTTGCTCGCATCATTGTGGATCTAGCAGCAAGACCATGATCCATCTTGTTAACGAACATCAGGTTAGTGGTACATATACCGTAACCATTTGCGTGACATGCTCAGTAGTTTGCTGCTGTGTTAACAGCGCCAACTCCTGGGTAATGTTTCCAGCCCCAAACTGATGTAAGCACACACGCATACATATATATATATATATATATATATATATAGAGGACTGACGTTTCAGATAAATATTATTTTCTCGTAATTGCCACAGCAATTTTTGTTTTAATTTTATAATAAAAACATGTTTATGGCCTGTTTGAGGCTATGGTTGAGAACAAGTCATAGAGATAAAGAACAATGTTTCATATACGGTGATTTTTTTCAATATGTACAAACTCTTGGGATTGATCGATCAGAGAATACGAATCAAAAAAGGTCTAATCAAATTATGTCGGGAAATGCACGGTTTCCATATATAGTGTATATATATTGAATATATAGTGTATATATATAGTGTATTATTCAATTATATATTTTTATAGAGATTACGGTCTAATATCCGCTGTGTCACGCAGCCCCAGCTGCAGTACGTATTGAAGATGGTTTTATTGTGCCTCAGTGCATGTGTATATGCCCTGTTGTACATTTTGTCTCACATTTTCACATCAGCAAGGCTGTACCCAAACAGTGTTAAAGGCAGCATAAATAAGCTGCTTTATTGTGTCCACATCTGGAATGGGCTCTGCATACATGACACTCGTGAGACGACCGCAGAACTAGAAACTGCACAGTTTGAGATTTGATGAACGAGCAGGCCCTGCAACTGCATCCCCTTGTCTGATCCATCGACCAGGGAAGACGCAATTGAAATGCGTCGTAACGTTAATGGAGAAGTGGACTGGAACACCATCCTGTAGTAGCCACATAATGCTTCAAATCATCAATGACACTTCTATCAGCAGGGGAGCTAAAGACACCCGCAAGAAACGCTGATAGTTTCGGCCTGTTAGGCGACGTGGAAGGAAGACTGGTCCCAAAATATGGCTGCAAATATCCCAGCCCAAAGATTCTGGCTGCACCAATGCTGGTAATTCGCTGCCACTGTACCATGGAGGTTCTGCATACTATCCCACAGGTAACTGTAATTCGACAGAAGTTACCACTCTGCACAAAGGTGACCTCATCTGTGAATAGGATGGATGACAGAAATCCCAGAATAGTGTTGGCCTGGTGAAGAAACCAGTGACAAAACTGCTCCTGATGTGGAAAGACTGTCGCTAGTAAGCCCTGCACACGCTGTAAGTGATAAGTGTAGTAACAATTGTCATGGAGAATGTTCCTCACGGTCGTTCGGCTTACCCTGTACTGGCGGGTACTGACACAGTAGTCGCCTTCCACAGTGTTATTCCCATGTTCCTCCAAGTCTGGTGTCCGAAGATTTTGGGTACGTCCTTCATGATTTCTTTCTTCCTTAAACTACCATGTCTCGGACAAACGGTGACACACTGTTGCAAACAATAATGCAATGATCGTTGTCGTCGGGGATTGGTCTCCTGATACAATCATACTGTCCACATCCCGCTACCATTTGCGTTTCCGTTAATAAAAGCCATGTCAGCAAGATCCCGACTCGAATACGGAACCGTTTTGTACAACGCTGTGTCACATCCAAGAGAAGCGAATCGGGCACAACATTACGAATTACCACGGCAGGCAAGGGCGATAGGGCATGGCGTATGAGGAACAGTACCATACTTAATGAGGAAACCATGCACACTGTAACTGTGGCAGCATGATACAGCGCGTATTAGGCCACAGTCTCTGGCACAAAGTATGATTCAATAAATGGTCTCTATCACGGAAAACATGCTTTTCCGGACATCAGTTTGTAACTCTTATATCGATTAGTCGCAGGTTTATATTAGGTAACTGTGTTTCTGCGATTATTGAGTGTGTGTTCTTTGTTAGTTAAGGTCATTGAATTGTGACAAGAAATTTAAAATGTTGTGAAGTATATAGGTAAAAAGCTAAATGATGTTTAAAATAATTAAATTTTGTAATATGTGTATATTTACAAGAAAAATGTTGTATATTGGAAGCTGGTTCATGCTAATGGCGTTTGTGTTTGTAATATGTAAAATACGTAGGGAAGTCCCTCCGCAATGGAAGTGGCTCGGCGCGATGTAAGTGGTGGTTTTCGCGGTCGAACTGGGCGATTACTTGGTGTGAACGATACGTAGTCAGTGGCTAGCCGTCGCACGGAACACATCGACGGTGCTAAGGGAGGCAATAGGAAGCCGCTTTGCAAGAAATTTTGCCTCGGATGTGGCTTTGGCTGTTGCGTGGTAGTCTCGGCAATAATGAATGGCTCTAACACATTACAAATCCGTCTCCAGGAAGAAATTGTATAGAGCACTCACACATCAAGAGCCGTGAGTACAGTTAACCGCCACGTCGCTTGCCGCCACTGCTCCAAGAACTGTATGCCTACAGATGGACAAGTTGATTTGTGTGAGTGGCTTTAATAATAATCCCAGTACTATAAACCTGTGTTTAGAAACATAATTTTTATCCTTATCATGAACCTATGCAGGATGCCCTCCTAAGTGTTCAGAAAACCAAGTATTCTGTTTCAGATGAACTACTGATTTACTTATGTTTGTCAAATGTACAAGGATTAGTAAGAGTCGAAGTTAGTTAGAATGTTGGTAAAGTAATCTCAGTTTATTGCTAAAGTATCGTTTTGCCAAAATTCAGTGCCAAACTGTGTAAATGTTACTGTCTAAAACACCTGCTTCACAGGTGATAAAAAAAGGCAAATAAGTTACGCTCAGTTGAAACTTAATTTAGCTTTGATTACTGTCTTGAACGAATTTTTGAAGCTAATTGAGTTCAGCGTGGAATGATTTGCATTTAAAAGTAAAAAAAAAAAAAAAAAAAAAACCCTATTCCAAGTGAAGTTAAGAATTAACTGTAGTTGAATTAAATTTTGCTACTGAAATAATCATAGATCTTGAATAGTGATAGTATACCAGTTTATGGGCCCTCACTATATTCTTCTCTAATTAGAAAGATAATTGGAATATTATTGCTGCTAAGGAAATCTGATATATTTCTTTAAATGGGAGTATAAACAGTGTAATTGTGTTATTATTTGTTTACTTTTTCTATTTTTATTTTTATTGTTGGAGGTCACATGTCAGTTAGGTTAGGGGCCTGTCCTTGTCCAACTTTAGTTCGGAGCTTCCTGCAGTAACATACCTCAGTACTGATTCACGTAATGATCGTGATTGTAGCTGTTATTATTATGAGCTGGATACAATTTTGGTTTCTATGATTACCGGTTTGTGCATTATTGGTAACTACCGCTACCCACAGCTTAGATTGCTCTGTGTCCGTTTGTATCCTGTGCGGTATTCAAAGGGAATCATAATGAATGTCACTCCAACAACTAGTATTCAATTTTCTTAAAAATATACTTTCAAATTAACGTGCCTAATTGGGCTGGTGACCGTTCGATTTTTCATTCGTATATGAATTTTACTACTTTCATTAACCATAAAGTGAAAGTTTGTTTGGTTTTTCTATTAATTGCGCTATATTCAAAATTACTGTCTGATACCTTTAACCCTTAGACATACACGTAGAGTCAAAATTATAAATCCTCTCAGAGGGTAACATTAGTTTGTGCCAGAGCAGGTTAGTGCTATACGTGGCTTTTCCCGTGACGGGACTTGAGGTTATGTTGTTAGGGAAGAGTGTCGTATAACGAAGCTAGTGTCATAAATTCATTAGACCCTTTTTGTTCCGTATTCTCTCATCGATCAATCCCCACAGTATGTACAGGGTGGAAAAATTGGTACTATATATATATATATATATATATATATATATATATATATATATATATATATATATATAGGCAGGGGTATTGGGTATTCTAATACAGAGATGTGTGAACAGGCAGAATATGGCACTGCGGTCGGCAACGTCAGTACAAAAGAAGTGTCTGACGCAGTTGTTAGATTGATTGCTCCTGTTACAATGACAGGTTATCAAGATTTACGTTAGTTTGAACGTGGTGTTACATTCGACGCACGAGCGAATGAACATAGCATCTCCGGGGCAGCGAAGAAATGAAGATTTTCCCGTGCGAGTGTACCGTGAATGTCAGGAATCCAGTAAAACATGAAATCCCCAACATCGCTGCGGAAGGAAAAAGATCCTGCAAGAACAGGGCCAAAGGTGACTGAAGATAATCGTTGAAAGTGACAGAAGTGCAACCCATCCGCGGATTCGCTGCAAAACCAATGATGGGTCATCAACAAGTGTCAGCGTGCAAACCATTCAACAATACGTTATCGATGCCATTTGGAGCCGAAGATCCACTCGTGTACCCTTGATGACTGTACGACACAAATGTTTAGGCCTCACCTGGGCCCGTCAACACCGATTTTGGACTGTTGATGACTGGAAAGATGTTGCCTCGTCGGACGAGTCCCACTTTAAATTGTACCGAGCGAATGGACGTGAAGTGATATTGAGAAATCCTCATGAATCCGTGGACTCTGCAAGCTAGTGGAGGCTCTGTAATGATGTGAGGTGTGTGCAGTTTGAGTCATATGGGACCCCTGATACATCTCAATACGACTCTGATAAATGACACATATGTAAGCACCCTGTCTGATCACCTGCATCCGTTTATGTCCACTGTGCATTTCGACAGACTTGGGTAATTCCAGCAGGTAAATACGACATCTCACACGTCCATAATTGTTACAGTGTGGCTCAAGGAACACTCTTCTGAGTTTAAACACTTTCGCTGGTCACCAGTCTCCCCAGACATGAACATTATTGAGCATACCTGGGATGCCTTGCAACGTGCTGTTCAGAAGAGATCTTCAACCCGTCGTACTCTAACGGATTTATGGACCATAGTGTGAAGATGTTATGAGGAATGTTGGATGTTTTATAATCATTATTATTATTTATTTGTGTAGCATTTTTTTTACCAAACCCCACTTTGCTTTATCTAAGTAATCCTTCAATGTACAGAATGTATTGCATAACAGGTACTTTTCAGCTGCCTTTTTAAAGAAGTGTATTTTTGTAATTTCTTTAATCTCTTTTGGTAACTTATTGTACAGTTTTATTCCTTGGTAGAAAGTGCCGTTTTGAGTTTTATGTTTATTTTTTCTTGGTAAATGTAAGTTGAGTCTAGCTCTTGTTCCATGGTCATGGACAGAGCTGTTTGTTCAGTAATTACCTGTGGTATATTGATATGTATAACTGACTGAGAAATTTTTGAATGCTAGGTCCCAAAACGTTCCCTTTCTGTGCAGCGACCGTGGAAAATAAAATTGTAAGGAATCTAGCAACCAGTCGTGGAAACATAACTTATTTATCTTCTTGCAAATCGATATAGACTGTTATCAGTCATCATCGGTGCTAAAACAAATACAAGAGATAAGGCATAAACAACAGCTGCTTTAACAAACGAAACAACCGACAATAAAACGTAGTTACTTCTATCACAACATATATACAGATGTCTGAAACTAAAATCCAAAGTCGTAACATGCCATTTTTCTAACTGATACATGTCATAAGTAAAAGTACTGCCCTTGGCTGGTTTCTGTCATTAAATGACACATCATAGGTCGACATTACAACAAGACAACATGGGGTGGCGCCATGTTGCAATAAGCGCTCTCTATGTAATTACAAAAGTAATGTAAAATACAAGCAATACTAATATATCACATTACAGAAAATTTATACAGAGATGGTAATTGATAGTAACAAATTCGATGATTACAACAAGTGAAAATGTCTGAATATTGCTTTTCAGATGATAATAACAAATTAAATGTAGACATCAAAACTACGATCGTTAAAATTTTAAGAAGGGATAGACTCGTTAAAAATATGATTCCATTTACACAAATTTAGGAAATGAAACTATTTGTCATAATAATCTGTGATCAGAAGATTGTTCATATTTGTTCAAATTAGAACGATATAATACAGTATGTTGTGTTATTCTCTTCCTGATGGTTATTATGTTGCCTTACATCGAGTGACGTCTGTTTATTCAACAATTTTAAGTTTCGGTTTTACAAATGGTTTTGTATCTCCTTAATCATATTAACTTTTAAAGAAAATACGTTTTTTGTGAAATCTGATGTAACTGCCAATTTTTGCACCTAAACTGAGCCAATCTTATTCAAAAAGTAGTTGTTAAATGGTAAATGGTTTTTGGGGTTCAGAGTTGGTTTTACATATTTTGAGGGTGCTGCTCTTGTAGTTTTGTGATTGTTTTCTGAACACCTATTTTATCACCGGTGGTTGGTAGTGATATGGCACTCCTTGTATCGGTTACCACCATGCTCATGAGAAATATAAGAGTGCATGGTAAATTTGTTCATGAGGCTACAGTATACAAAGCAGATCCAAAGTCGTTACCCACATATATGGTTCCTTGTATGTGCAACACTTTGTTAATCGCATTATATAAGTAATACAATTGTTTATCTCATACTGTAATTTTTACTTAACTCTGTCAACTTTGAATTTGTGCATTCAATAACATAGCGTCATCTACTGGAAGTAACATAATGTTCCTTTTGATGCACTTGTAGTCCGTATGTAGAATGTCAGATGATCATTGAGATCACTATTCGGTTTCGTCATTATGACAAATAGTTTCAGTACCTAAATTAGTGAGCATGGATTCATAATTTTAGCGAGTTTCTCTCTTCTTACAATTTTGATGATCTTAGTTTTGATGTCTATATTTAATTTGTTATTATCATCTGACAAGTAATGTTCAGACATTTTCACTTGTTGTAATTATTTAAATTGGTATTATCAGTTACCATCATTGTATAAATTTTTGTGGATCATTTATTACCTTATCTCCCTCCCTTAGCAGTATGTTATTCTGCATTTTTTTGCCTCTCCCCGTTTCCTTTCTTATAACATCCAGACTCCACTACTTTTAATCTCTGCATTATATATTATTTTGTCATTAAATGACTTTTTTGCAGAATCAGCACCTTCCTATGGATTTTTTTGGATCTATGATAGAAACTTAAGAATTCTGGATCATTGCGACTCTTTTCCGTGGAACTGAGGTATTTAAGTGTTTGGGAGGACTTCTTAATACCTGCTGTTATCCATCTGGTTTTGACAGATAGTAATACAGACATGCATACTTTTGTAAATGCATTTACAAAGTTCAATTTAAATAATGTGGAGAATTTGGAGAATTCCATAGTCACATTAGTTGCCTTATACACTTCATCCCAGCTTTGTATTGCTAGTTCTTTTGAAAAAATTTTCACTTTGATTTCTGATGGATGTCGTTTGTAGACTTGTAATTTATGGAAAAATATGATGCCTGACTTTACTGGTGATACTTGACAGTGATGATCTCATAGTCTGAGATCTCTTACAGTTACATCACATTTTTCCCTGGCCATATTTATGGCCACAAGGTCAATTACTAATGCAGTCATTGAAGTAACCCTAGTTGCACAATTGCCCAATAGGGGCATGCCCTAACTTTGAAGGATATTTATGAGGTTGCTGCTGAATTCATTTATGATATTTGTGTTGATGCTAATGTCCCCCCACAGAATTATGTAGACCTTTTTTTACTTGGGACTTACCTAGAACTTGTGTTAATTTATTGAAAAAGGTGCCCGCACTACCACTGGGACAACTATTGAAGCGTAGCGTCGTATAACGATCCTGCCTTGAAGGCGCTTAAATGGGAGATGTGTCTCAGAGCTGGATAGTGACAGATGGTGATGCGAAACTGGACGCGCACGTAGTTTATCTATCAGCCGATAGAGGACAATATTGGATAGGGGGACTGTGATTTTAGTTTCCATTATGCACACTAGAGTGGACTAAAGTAATGGAATGTTTTACATCAACTGTTCTAGTATTTTCATAAAGTGTTATGTCTTTTTGTGTATGTAAAATGTTATAAATGTGTTTTAGCAGTATGAATGATGCGTGAGTGTGGTTTAAGGTTAATATGAAGGTAATTGTTTAACGAGTTATGTAGTGGGATTTAGTGTGGGAACATTTCGAAGAAGTATGGATATGGACAAAGGGGATTTTAGTAGAATAGATTTCTAAAGTAAGCTTATGGTAAAGGGAAAGTTAATTCAGGTATAAAGAACAATAGTAAATAACTTTATGCATAATCAAAACTTTTGCACATTAGATAATTATGTCGGTAAAAAGTACAGTCGTTAGGTTTACTATTTTTCGATTGGTTATTGATGAAAAGCGCGGATTGACGCGGGAGAATGTTGTTTTGCTATTGGCTGTTCATTAAACTGACCAATGGTAAAGCAGTATTCTTCGCGCACCTTTCTCTGCTGGTAGAGAAGACTTAGAGTATTCTAGAGAAGAGTCGAAGCTTAGCCATGAAACAGTTCGGACGTGTGTAGCAGTAGTTCCGATGGAAATGATAATTTGCCGGATCAAGCAGTGTTTCATACATCAAAAGTGTGTTAAAGTGAAGGGATTGTTACTCTGATGGGTGTGTAGAAATTTCAGAAATTTTAAGTGAATATTGTGACGAGAAAAGACATCTATTCCACGTGGCGTATTGAGCAGGTGGGTGGCTAAAATCTGTGACTGCATTTGGTACCGACAGACTTAATAATTATCGAACATTATCAATCAAAAAGAATCTGTGTTTCTGTAGCTGTTACGTTTTCGGGAAACGCAACACCATAAACTTGCTAACGTGAGTGAAAGGCATTATGAGTTACTGTGTTAATACTAGCACTGGCTTGGCAGTGATACTTGTTCAGCTAAGTTTCAGAAAATATTAATTGAGGACAACATTTCCAACCTTTCATTTGTGTGAAAACTTTCTCCCGTAAACTAGATTAGTGACTTCAATTGCAGTCTGGTTCACGTCGAAGTACATTAGGTTTCACTCGGCTTTCCTACTGATGATCTGCTGAGACAATGTTCACAGGTAGGTGCAGGTTCGTCGTAAAGGGACGGAAAGGACAGCGCCGGCGCACGTGGTGCATCAGTGCCGGGAAACACTAAAGCCGTAGTATTTTGTATCTGCGGTCGAATGAAAGATTTTGATGGACTGAAGTTAGTGAAAGAATTTAGTGAACCGGTACTATCAGAAGTTTGAACGGAACCCGTTTCCAGTTGCTGGAGTTGCAAGAAAGAAGATGATACGCAACGGCTGCAGTAGCAACGGGAGCGCAGGGACGCAGCAGATGGCATCTTAGCGATGGCGGCAAGCAGTACAACGGGGCAGTGCGGCGAGCCTACACGTCGAGCGGGGGCCCGGAAACTGTTACGGCAGCCGCAGGGGATCGGACTCGCAGTGTCAACACGCCGAGGCGGCAGCAATTGACAAAACACAAGTCAACTTTGTTACGTCTGTTGTGTGTGTGTGCTGAAAGACTGAGAAACATGGCAAGTGATAAAGATTTTGTGAATACGGTGAAGGAGGAAGAACTTTCATTCAGTGTGAGTGCTTCACACACTAGCACACCTGAACAGGGGATGCTTTTGATGATATTGCTATGCTATTTACGGACAGTGGAACTGAGTCTGCTTCAAGTATGTCTGTTAAAGTAACTCGTGGGGATAATACTAATCCCAAAAGTGACATTAACCATGAGCTCAGTAACGATCAGTTGTGTGATGATAGTGTTAGTAATGTTACTGAATCAAATGTGTCAAATGTGGACATCAAATTTGGTAAAGTTCCGGTGGAACAAGGTAAACAAAAAACAGTGATGCCAAAAATGGAGCTAGGACGTATGCATAAATGTTTGCCGCTTTAATGGGCTCTATACAAGGACAATCCAATTTGGCTGAAAACATCTATACTAATCTCAAAAAACTTGACAGCGGTTTTACTGAAAGAATTAGTAAACTTGACAGTGATTTTACATAAAAGTTAGTAAACTTGACAGTGGTTTTAATGAAAAAATTGGTAAACTTGACAGTGGTTTTAATGAAAAAATTAATAAACTTGACAGAGGTTTTAATGAAAAAAATAGTAAACTTAATAGTGGGTTTAATGAAAAACTTGAAAAGCAGACTGCTGTTTTAAAAGAAATGTGGGAAAATGAATTGAAGTCATTAGAAAATAAAGTAGATGACAAAATTTCTCGAGTTCAGAATAATTGCAAAAGATCTGTTAGCATTGTAAACGGTGAATTAACAGAGGCTTTGAATAGAGTTGCTATTGAAAACAAACAAAGAGTAGATGAAATTGAAGAAGGTATACAAAAAGTACAGGTTAGAATGGCGGCTGTAGAATCTGTATGTGAAACTGATCACAAAGTGTTAGCCAGCAAAATCAGTTCTGAATCTGTCAAATGTATGAATGAAGTAAAAACTGTGTCAGAACGAGTGGATGAGTCTGATAAAAGTGTTCTTCAGCTAACGAACCAAGTAGAAGAGGTGGAAAGTAGGTTGGATGAGCATGACAGTAGACTATGCCAAGTTGAAACTAACCCCAAACATGGAATTAACAGTAGTGGGTGTAGTTTTGTGGTAGAATCATCTGAAATTTCGTATGTCACTAACAGTCAGTTTTTACCTATGGATCCAACAGGAAATGTGCATCCAAAAGAATTTTGGAATGATTTTGAAGGTGTGTTACCTAGTTTGTGGTCAGACAAACAAAAAATATGTTTTATTACGTCAAAATTCTTAGGAGAGGACAGAACTTGAGGGGTTATTGCTACTGAACAGTACGATACTTTGGACAATTTTAAAGCGTCATTTTTGAAAGAATATAGGGGTAAGCAAAAACAGATGGACTTATTAAGTAGCTTCTGGGCTGGGGAAAAGTGTAATCCCAGAAGGGAAAGTGTAAAAAAGTTCGCGTTAAAGTGGAGGACAAATTTGTCATACTTAAACAACAAAATCGAGCCAGAGCAAACTTTTATGGGTTTGGAAGGTAAACTGCCTATGCACTGGAGGAACAAACTTGTTTCAGCGCCGAGGGATGATGTATATAAATTCATTAGTCATTTGGAGAGGGTTGAGAAGTTACTGCATGAGGAGGAACATGCAAATTGTAATGTCAGACCACCAAATGATGCAGGACCGCGACATAATGTAAACATTAACAGAATTGACGTGTTCCGTGGAAAGCAGTGACAGAGGTGCCGGGAGGTGGCGCTATCCTGCAAATCATAGGCGAAGTAATGGGGAGCAGGTGCATGATTATCGATCGTATTCTCCAGTGCGAGAGAACGATGTTGCGCAAAGGCAGCAGCAGAGGGGGTAAACGTAAGAAGGGATACTGAACTACAGAATCCTTCAAACTAAATGCCGTCTGTGAAAGGGCTAGCATTTACCAGACGGGAAGTAGTAGTTTGAGCCCACTAGCAAAACCTTTTGTATCTGTTAATAGTAACCAGATTGGGACTGTAAGGGAGGTACAGGAGAAGTTAGTAACAACAGACGAAACGAGCTACGTGAAAATCTGTACGTATAATGGAGGTTTAGAGTATTTTTTGGATAGACGTAAACAAGATAAGCACTGTATTGCAGACGAGAGGGATGGTGTATTAGTTGAAGATGTGACAGAATCCGATTGCAAGAAAGTGGTTAGCAACCAAGTTGAAGTCGAGTCATGTTCTGAGGAAGGAGGAAGTACAGAGGCTGCTGAATTACAGGAAATTAGTGATGCCAGTGTAGAGGAAATATTAGCGTCTATAAATGACGATATTTGTGAGGCTATTAGGGAGAAGCAGGAGCATGGTGACCAAAATGGGGGTCGAACAGTTAATAGTGGAGAAAGGGAAGAGAGAGAGACTATAATGGAGAATAGCGAAGCGCCAGAAGAGAGTTTTGAGTTGTCACTAGTGAACAGAATACTTAGTATGGGGGAGAAAGTGGTGAAGGTGATTCTGCAAAAATCTGTGTAATTTCCGGAAACAGGAAAGGTTTCGATAGAAGAGAGGTTGTGAACGACTTGTTGGAAGAGGGTGCTGCAGCTAGCAAGGAAAGGAAAGTATTGAGTCAACCAATAATTAGTCTGTAGGTGTGTGATGAAGAGGTACAGTGTTTAGCAGATACAGGTAGTGACTTATGTGCTGTGAAGAAAAGGTTGGTTATAATCATTGCAAAAAGGGAATGATCTTGTAATTATGCCAATAATGGGGGTACAGATTATTGTAGCTACTGGAAAAGTGAAAAAACCTGTTAGACATGAAGTTCTGTTGCCAGTCAAAATAAATGGAGTGGAAGTATTCCACAACTTCCTTATAATTCCTGATCTGTGTATAAAAATGTTGATTGGTATAGATTTCTTTAACCATTACAAAGGAAGATTAAATTTAAAAAGAAAGTGTGATAATTTTTTAAATAAATGGGAAAGATATGGTTGTGCCATTTTTCCGAAAAGGCTATGTGATCAATGAAGAAGTAGCCAGTATACCAGTTAAGTATTGTAGAAGGACAGAGGATTTGGGGGACTACAATGAGTATGGAGATGATGTGGGGGTGGACCCTGACGCAGATGTGACTTAAGCTTGGAGGCCTCAGAGGGCATTGCAACCTTTGCAATGCTAGGTATTTGACGAACACCTGGTGCTCAAGTTACTGGCAGTGCTATTTCATTTTCTTTTCGTATTGCCAGTCTTCCTCTTCTAATCATTCTGAGCTGAATCTATCTTCTGTAATATTCTTCTCTATCAGGGAAGGTGGCTTTGTAGGTGTAAGATGGAGTCATGGGATTAAGATGAAGAAAGTTTTATGGTGAGAAAGATGGGGGTCAGTTTGTGTTTGAAGGCTGAGTGACATGTACAAATATGAGAGTAACCGGACGTGGCAAGGGCAGTTAGTAAAGGAGATCTAAGTAAAGAATATTTTTTATGACTGGAATATGTATGAATGTGGAGAATATATGTATATTTTGTAAATACAATTCTAGATTTCTGTTACATAGTGGTGAAACTATGAGGAAGAAGTGATGAAAAGAGACACAAAACAAAATGTGGTAAATATGTACTATAAAATTGCTTGTAAATAATTGCTTTATAGGAAATGTGTTTTTTACCATTAAATATTTTCAAGGTTAGTGAAAGTTAAACAGAAAAAATTAATATAACCTTTGCTTGCATTAGCAACTAGTTCTTTAGTTTTTGGAAAAAGAAGTAAATTTTAGAAAAGATTTTAGAATAAATTTGATCTTGCAGATTTGAGTAAACAATACTCTGTTAATTTACTTTCATTTGAATTCAAGTTAAACTAAATAGCATACAACATAAATAATCTCCTATACCATAAGTAATAGTATATTAGGACGTATATAAATGACGTAGGCTTAGACGGAAGTATGGTTTCAGGGACAGCAATGCATGTAATCCATGGAGGGACCAATAAGTGGAGAACGGAGGTGTGTTATGGACGGTACAATGCAGGGTGCCATACTCAACACTCACTGAAAAGTGTGTGATAAACGAGGCCATAGTTATGTGCAGTTTATTTAAGGTAGGACAAAATACTATTAGGCCTATTAAATAGTAGCACATCAACCGAAGTGCGCGAAGAAAGTCATTTAAAAAGTAAATGTAAATAAAATGTTATTAAGAAAATTAGGAATGTTTTTGAGAGATTTGCAAACATGTATTCAAGTAAAAGTGGATTATTATAAAAGAAATTAAAGATTTTAGACTAGGTTAGTCATAGACTGCGAAGTCCGAAGTAAGAGATTTGTGACTTCCGTTTATAAAAATGAGAATATTTTGTGAAATATTTTATAATTTTAAGTCAGGATCGACATTACTATGATTTTAATTTTTTTTAAATCAAATTTTATAATCATAGGTGGTGTGTGTGGCGTAGCGCCATATAACGATCCTGTCTTGGAGGCGGTTAAGTGCGAGATGTGTCTCAGAGCTGGATAGTGACAGATGGTGACACGAGACTGGATGCGCACGTAGTTTATGTATCAGCCGATAGAGGGCAATATTGGATAGGGGGACTGTGATTTTAGTTTCGATTGTGCCCACTAGAGTGGACTAAAGTAATGGAATGTTTTTCATTAACTGTTCTAGTACTTTCATAAAGTGTTTTTATGTCTTTTTGTGTATGTAAAATGTTATAAATGTGTTTTAGCTGTATGAATGATGCGTGAGTGTGGTTTAAGGTTAGTATGAAGGTATTTGTTTAACGAGTTATGTAGTGGGATTTAGTGTGGGAACATTTCGAAGAAGTATGGATATGGACAAAGGGGATTTTAGTAGAATACACTTGTAAAGTAAGTTTGTGGTAAAGGAAAAGTTAATTTAGGTATAAATAACAATAGTAAATAACTTTATGCATAATCAAACCTTCAGCATATTAGATAATTATGTCGGTAAAAAGTGCAGTCGTTAGGTTTACTATTTTTCGATTGGTTATTGATGAAAAGCGAGGATTGACGCGGGAGAGTGTTGTTTTGCTATTGGCTGTTCATTAAACTGACCAATGGTAAAGCAGTATGCTTCGCGCCTTTCTCTGCTGGTAGAGAAGACTTAGAGTATTCTAGAGAAGAGTCGAAGCCTAGCCATGAAACAGTTCGGACGTGTGTAGCAGTAGTTCCAATGGAAATGATAATTTGCCGGATCTAGCAGTGTGTCATACATCAAAAGTGTGGTAAGGTGACGCACAATTATTCTGATGGGTGTGTAGAAATCTCGGAATTTTTAAACGAATTTTGTGACGAGGAAAGGCATATATTCCGCGTGGTGTATTGAGCAGGTCGGTGGATAAAATCTGTGACTGCATTTGGTACCGACAGACTTAATAATTATCGAGCATTATCAATCAAAAAGAATCTGTGTTTTTGTAGCTATTACGTTTTCGGGAAATGCAACACCATAAACTTGCTAACGTGAGTGAAAGGCACTAGCACTGGCTTGGCAGTGATACTTGTTCAGCTAAGTTTCAGAAAATATTAATTGAGGACAAAATTTCCAACCTTTCATTTGTGTGAAAACTTTCTCCCGAAAAGTAGATTAGTGACTTCAATTGCAGCCTGGTTCACGTCGCAGTTCTGTAGGTTTCGCTCGGCTTTCCTACTGATGATCTGCTGAGACAATGTTCACAGGTAAATGCAGGTTCGTCGTAAAGGGACGGAAAGGGCAGCGCCGCCACACATGGTGCATCTGTGCCGGGAAACACTAAAGCCGTAGTATTTTGTATCTGCGGTCGAGAGAAAGATTTCGATGGACTGAACAGTGAACTTAAGTGAAAGAATTTAGTGAACCGGTACTAGCAGAAGTTAGAACGGGACCCGTTTCGAGTTGCTATACACGCACATAATGATTAATTTCTTGGTGATATCACTCCAGTTTGTTGAACAGCTGATATTTCCAAGTGTTTGTCTTCACTTGCTGTACCGAAGTCATGTCTTGATTAGAACTGGTTCCTTTCCTGATATAAGTGCATGATCCTCCACCACTTGAAGTAGTTCTGCAGCAAGAGTTTGGCCTTTCAGGGAATGATAACACTACATGTTCGATTTATATGTCTCTACACCAGTGCTCTGTAACTCAAACTAATGTGCAGTTCAAAGAATGGAGCTCAACTTCTAGTAGTTGTATTTTATTTTTTATTGATTGCATGTTTTGATGGAGGATTGTTAAGTCTGTGAAATGCCCCATTTACTCTTTCCAATTGTTTGTTTTCCTTGGTGACATCTGGCACGTGTGATATTCGAAGTGTTACAAACTGTCTTGTGAATGATTTTTTCAGTATTTCTTAAACTGCTGGAGATACTCTTTAGCCAGGAGAACCTGTAATCAGGATTTATCATAAAAGAGACCTACTTCTCCTACCCATGACATTTGACCATATGTGGTCCGAGATCCACTCCCTATACTATGATGAATCAGCTGTACCAAGTTCCCTTACCAGTCCCGTTTAGGTGTAGCCCATGCCTAGTGAAACTGCATCTGTTGATAGTCCCGACGGGCACCAGAGAGACATGAGCGAAGTTGACTGTCCTCAGAGCCATCCCAAACCCCACATTGATTCGCCTCACACCTCCATTAAGGTGTGGTCGATCATGACTTCGGAACAGCTCAACAAAGTGTACGTTGGTGGCTCTGGCTCTGAGCACTATGGGACTCAACTGCTGAGGTCATTAGTCCCCTAGAACTTAGAACTAGTTAAACCTAAGTAACCTAAGGACATCACAAACATCCATGCCCGAGGCAGGATTCGAACCTGCGACCGTAGCGGGCTTGCGGTTCCAGACTGCAGCGCCTTTAACCGCACGGCCACTTCGGCCGGCTAGTGTACGTTGGTGCCGTGAGTCAGGGAGGCTATCTAGTCGAGGTCACCACCTGTGCCATATGTCCCATCCCTGTCCAAACTGTTTCCAACCCCACCCACTATCACTACATAGTCCTCTTGTAAAGTTTTTACATAAAGACTCTAACTCCTCTATCACACGACTTAGCCGTGCATTTGCCTTGAAGATACCGGTGATCTGGTACGCTGCCCCTAAACTTTCCTGTAACTGAGGGCCTACATCTCGCCCATGTCTACTATCTAGCAGCTGCACTTTCTTCTTCCTTTCCCTTGTACATTCCTAGGCTTCTTGGCCACGGTCGAAGTGTGCTGCACATTTCATGCTCCTCGTTCTATCTGAGGCTATTCTACACTTAACTCTGACAGTGGTAGGTTCCTGTTTCTGGTGTTGATGATAAAACTGTCAGATCGCGCTTTCTTTCTTCCTATTCTCCTACCAGCTGTCAGTTCCCTACCACCCTCTTCCCACTAACTCTTTGATCCCTATCAGTTCCTTCCTTGCTTCCTCCAACTGTGCCTGAATGGCACATATTTTCCTTTCCTGTTTCCCAGTCAAAATATTCCTACTGCATACTCGGCAGTTCCAGGAAAGAGCTTCTTCTGTTCTCCCAACATTCTCGTCACTGCATCCCCCCCCTCCCCCCCCCCCTCCGCCACGGTATAAACATTTCCTACAAGACTGGCAACAAATCCCTCTACTCACTACCCTGTAACAGCTCCCACATTTCTCACGAATGCTCAGTATCCAAAGAATTATTAAGTTTATACAATGTTTCAAATTTGTCAAGGACGCGATGTTAGCTCTGTGTAAACAAAAAACGACACAAAGGTCTTATTTGCGGCTGCAGTTTTTGTGCTGATTTAGAGACACAATGACAGAAGAATGAATTCGTAATTACTTTGCTTTTAGAGAATTTACGTTCTCAAGCGTGTTTGGTCAGGTTTTTAAACGTTTATAACTCGGAAAAATTTAGGTCTAGATCGCGTCTATCTAACTAGTAAACAACACGAAATGTGTTGGTTAAATACGATATAGAAACGTTTAATTACACGTTTATTGCAACACTAGACACTGATGATAGCTGCAACGGTCTTTTTAAGCTAATTTTGCACTATCAAGAAAAGTGCAACAGAATTTTTGGTGTTTACGACACGCAAAATTTCGGCTTATGTCCCGAGTGTCGGGACTTCAGATAACACCAAGTTTTTTCAACAACAAGCTCTGCTGGGACGCTAATATTCAGTTATGTGACAAGAACGGACACAGAAGAACGGATACAGGAGGTATACAAAACAAAGAAAATGTGGATTTGACACTATTTCCTCTTAAATAAGTTCTTTTAGCGGGCGAGAAAACTACCTGTGATCGCACTCTGCCGGAATCCTGGAATCTGAAGTTTGTTAATGTAGAGGGGCAGTACCTCTGTACTGTACTTAAAATAATTAAATAAACATATAAAATTCATAGATGTACAAACATAGTAGTACATTGCTCTGTTAGCTATTCATTGTAAGAAAACTACATTTCAGAAATCTATATGGTGTATATTTGTTGTAGATGATTCTAGATTTTTTGTAATGCAACATTGCTTAATAATAAGAGGTTTTACTACATCAAGCAGTACTGTAGTGGCTATCACCAAAATAATCAACTCAAGGTCATGCCCACTGCGTGACGTCATCAGGGGTGAAGCGCTGTGACTTCACAGCTTCACAGCTTTGTTACGAAGTACACATTGCAGCAACGATACAGTGCAGCGCCAGCGCTCTTTGTGAGATCGGGTATTCAGGTGTCGTTTCAGTATTACATAGAAATTCGTAGTGACTCGTGTTTTTAGGAAGGGTAATGGAGGAGCTTTGTTCTGAAATGATCTGTGTGCCTAAAGGGCGATAAGACATTCGAAAATAAACTAAGATTTTCGTATCGAAAGTACTGATCGTGTGAAGACTGAAGAAGCCAGGAATAACATGAGTTTAACGTAAATTCATAAACTGACAGGAAAACATCTTGGTATTTGCGAATTGACTGTAGTAACATCGGCAGAATCTACAGATGTGAATACATCCTTTCATCCTCCACGAAAGGGATACAAAGAAAACGGGCATCTGCGGAATTTGTTGATTTTTAACAAAAGTTGGTGCATAGATTGACCTGTCCTGGCTACTGTGATGGAAGAGAGCACCCGACGCACAGAAGAATGTGGGGATCTGCGTGAAAAAATTCATTTTTGCCTCAGAAAGTGTAATGATGAACGAAAATTTTTAATTGAATGGGGAGACACTGTTGAAGCAAGAGCGAAAGTTTTGTGTGCATTGCACTTATTTCCTGCTGAGGGCAATAGTCTTGTAGTATACTTGGAGAAAACCTGGGTTTCACCAAAGCATACGAGCATAATATATTTTGCTCGACTTCGACGGCAATAGTGGCCTGAAGATACGTGTAGTTACTTTTGTATTGCGTACATCGGCTATTTCAGTGATGGGTGCAGTAACGAAATGTCTGTAACGGCTGCAAATAAAAGAAATTTACACAATAATGATGTCTCATATGCTACCGAAATTATTTTTATAGTTACAGTAACAACGTTCGCGCTTGAAGTTTGTACGTTGGAAGTATTGAGTGACATACTCTGCTTCTTCATCTTTGTAGCCTTCATAGAAACAGACAAACGTGATGCCACAGCAGTTGGAGAGAATTATATCAACACTCTGGTATACATACCGTGTTTTTGAAGCTACTTTACTCACTTACCTCTAACTCCCCGACGTATTTTCCGTTCCACGTGCAACAAAATCTTCCCTGTCAAAGAAGATGTTTACTTGAGGGAAACAGAAAGAGGGGCATACAGCGCAGAATGTTTTCATGCGACTATAAACACTAGCGGAGCTTCTGTAATGATTTGTCGATCATGTTTCACTTATCTGATGGTCATATGGACTCAGTGAAATGAATGGTATTACAGTAAAGTCTGCAAAAGCATTTTAGATGACGATGTTTATTAGTAGGTGCCACCGTTATCGAAGGAAATCAAGAACTGTTGGACCTCTGCTCAGAGTGACTGAAATATCTGAATTCGGTTTCATGATCATCTAATTTATAGAATGTGCCTCTCTGACCCCTTTACAGCCATCTAACTTGAGTATTACGTGGTCACTGCGATCTGTGTCGGTAAAAATTTAAGGGCCCACTTCATGGAACTGGATACAGACCGTTTGCAAGGAGTATGTCATTGACCAACATTCTGCATTCACTTTCCTCCATTTCAAAACGAACTGGATTGCTCTGGGTTATTATGCCACTCTTCAAGTATGGTAGGTGGGTATTTGTAACATTTTGTTAGCCACATATCCGTGCCGTCCACTTTACTGAATGCACACCCAGTAGAGCAGATTCTTATCAGGATATGAATAAATGAGTTGATTGTTTCGCCACACAGCCTCAGCAGATAGAGGACGCACGTGGGAGTACAGTAACATGCACATCCTTCCGCTACAGTCTGTTACGAAACTGTTTCGAATCCTTTTATAATGTTTATTTTCCCTTAGGCTGCCAATGTTTCATATGCACCAAAGGTAAGTTATTACATTACACTGTTGTGTCGCCGGCCGTGTGTCTGTACAAATCTCAAACCAATGCTTAACGTAATGAACCCCATGAAGAGACTGTAACGTTATTCTTACGTAGGCGAGGGTTACGGCTGCCCGGAAGTGGTAGACGGTAAGGTGGATGGGTTGTACAGCTGATCGCTAGTGGGCCCAAGACTCAGGGCGCGCTGTGGACAGCCAGGCTAAGTGACTAGTTCGGCTAGCCAGGTGCAAAACGATCGGTTCCACTGGAAATAAGTAAATCTCGAAGCTGGGATTTTGGACAGCTGTTGCTCACATAGTCTTTGTGAAAGGCAAAATGCTCCAAGAAATGATGGAGTCTCAACCAAGCTGAAAGATGGCTTCTTACAGCTCTTGGAGACCCTATAATAATTCACAGTCAAGTATTAAAGCAAATGTGAATACATTAGCGATCGCAGAAAAAAGAGGTGTGTCCAATGAAAGAACAATTACTTTTATCATAGAATAACATATTTCTTGGGACGTATGAGCCTCAACTTTATCTACTACAAGACTAGGAATTAAAAGTCGTGGAACAGCCAGAACTTCAATCCAGGTCTCCTGTTCAGTACTGAGACGTACTTGTGATTACACATTGTAGCTGCACATACTATCTACGTCCTGCGTGCGCCCTAACACGAACATCAGTTCTAACCTTCAGCCTGTTTTCCTCTTCTCACATCGTCACTATAAGGGAGGCCATTCGACTTGAGTAGCCTACGCTGCTGTGGTAACTACAACGCTATCGTGGTGTAATGGTTTGCAGAGCTGCCTAGAGCCGCAGAACAGGACTCAAGTTTTGTAATTACTAAAATGTTTGTTGTTTTCGTCAGCTTCTATTCTTATCGAAGACAAAGCTGAGTCGCACATGTCTCCAGAAAATGGTATTGAATCAGATCAATACATCACTTAAGCCTGTGGTACAGGCAAGATTCCCCCATTTCCCACAAAGCAGGTATGCTGTTCCAGAGCCAGAGAGCCTCAGCAATAGTGACGATATGAGAAGGGAAAAGGTTCCAAAGGTTTGAACTGAAATTTGTATAAGGGAGGGCGATAGACTTAGGTAGCCCGTGCATCTGTAGTAACTACAACTATATGTTTGTTAATGGCTAGCTCATTTGCCTAGTAAGCAGAAGACCTGCGTTTAATCCCAGCTGTAGCTCGAATTTTAATTCTTTTCTTCATCTCCTATACTTATAGGACAATATTTTCATCTTAAAAACTACGACAGATAACATTTCACAGGAATTAAACATTTTCGCAATGAACCCCTAAATTAATTACTTTTAAATGCTTAATGTGACTTCAACAAGTTATACCTCAGGTAAAAGTATTGTACGACGCTCTCAGCCCTAAATGCCGCTGATCTGTTTCTGTTGTATTTATTGATTTATGGTGTCTTTCATACCTTTCTACTACGCAAATATTTGTCAGAACTTTGTCTCCTCCACAGTTACATAGCAGATGACATTTTGCCATTCCTATGTATGTATTTAAATGAAGAGTTTACTAACGTTACAGTAACTGTATATAAATATTAATTATAACTGATTATACAATAACCTGGTATATTAAGAAGTGGTCAGTCGCTTGAGTTAGCTTTCACCATCTTTTGTAAAAGAGTGCCAAGAGGTTCTTCTGACATGCCGGCCTAAATAATTGTTTAAAAATATTTAACGACAATCTCCTGCCATTCATTCAGAGTGCACTGGCACAAGAATAATGGCTTATTTATTCATGTACAAACCGTTATTTACTTTCATTGTACATGGCCCAACTGTGACTGAATGTTTATAACATTCCTTTTATTTAAATATTGTTGTAGTGTATTGATTTAGTGTGGAAAAATGGGCAAGTTGCGACTAATAATGTCTGTAGAACGTAAGTACGACACATTTTTGGTGGGAATGGCCTTCAGCCAACGAAAAAGCAGGCAGAAGCGGAACACTATGTGAGTCAAGTGGAGACTGGGACTTTCTCGAGTGTAGAGCTCAAGGGAGCGATTCTGGGCACTTTTTGTGTGTTCTGAAATGAAGCAGACCTGCCTCTGTTAAGGAGTGCTAATCTGTCGTGGTGGTTTTTGATTGTAGATGGTGAATGGTTCCTATAACAATTAGCTTCTGAAGGGACTGTATATTTCAAGCAATCCGAACATGCTGCAGAGTATGAATGTTAATTTTTTGCTCTTGTATTACGGAGCTAAGGATAGATAGGGTATGAGTCTCCGTTCTTCGTATCATGTGGAATAATTTGCAAACTGTCATGTAAGACTCTGAACTGTTTTGAGCTGATGAACATTTAGTGTATTGTGATTACGGAGTGGACATAGTTTTCGCGTATCTTTGATTACAATTTAGTTTCGGGTTTAACTACCATTTTCTTAACACTCTCAACATAATTTTATTGCATTTGATAAAGGTATCTTCTGTCTGTATTTTAACTGAGCATTGTAGGATAACGTCCCATTTATTTGAGCTATCCTTTCAGAATAATTATTTTAATGGAATACGATAGTACCACTTCCCATTCCTCAGTAAACATTATTCAACATAATTCTCTGTCATCTACATCAGCTACAGACGTTAGAATGAACCCTGAGTAATTGGACAACTGATACTACTTCTATTTTGAATTTCTGTGTATTTTATGAACTCCTAATTCTATACAATGCGTAGACTATTTGACCGCAGGATCACACCTACAGGTTATTATTTGCAGAGAATTAGCGGAGGACCACGCAAGGAGATGTACGTGGCTGAACACTATGACTACAATGAGATATTCCTTTGAACACTGCCTTGCATATCCCAAGTACTTAAGTATGAGTAACTGCAGGTACAGATCCAGTTGGTTTTCTCGTAGGGGATGCCGTTTGGAGGAGAACCTATACTAAGTGTAACCGTTAGGTATGATAACGATAGGTGATTACCCATCCCGTATATGAGTCTGATCCCTTCAGAATTACGATCATAGTTCTAACACTTTACAATATTCTGTGAACTAGGCCTCAAAATTTCTGCATGATAGGAGTTTTTTGGTGGCTCAGAGCCTAAGATTTTGCAGCAGTCGCATGCACAAAGATAGGTAGCAAAATTTAAGTATGTCTAAGTTCGAACTTCAAGAATGAAGAAGGAGGCTACGCAGAGGCGGGCTGAGTTCGAGTCTGCAGTGGCTAACGGCAGCGGAGATTTCAATGGCGCACTAGTTGCAACGGCGACAGTGGCAGCGTGATCCACCTGCGATAAATTTGTGCTCACCAGCATCGATCCTTAAGCTGCAGCAGTGTAGCATAAGCAGCCAAGATGACCGATATCTCGTGTACTTCTGACGATAGTGTTATATATGTGAAACTGCAGCTTCATCACCAGTGATAGAGCTCCCAGTGATTAAGCAATCACCCAGTGTGTGTGGTTCAAATAATGTGAGCGGAACAGTTATGGTAAAATCTGAACGTGGTAGTATCGATAGAGACGTATTAGTGTGGCAGAGATTCCGAAGTCAGGGAAGGGAGATGTATCTGCATATGATTCAGTGGCATGGTTAAGGGAAATTCTGACAAATATGAACTCTAAAGTGGGGTACTGGGTACAGAGATAGGCTGAATAAAAACAGACATAGTTTCTGTAGATACAAGTGTAGCAGAACCACTACACGCTGAGGTGAAGAAAATTAATTTTGGTATGGAAGGGATGAGTAACTCCAAATTAGAAGCTGTAAGGGAAGATATAGGCAAAATTTCTAAGGAGGTAGGACTGGTAAACACCAGAGTCGACACTGTAGAAATAGATTTCGGGGACAAGTTGGAAAAGACACAGGACGAGTTGGGCGCCCCGATGTTAAGAATTGTGTTTGAGGCAAAATGCACTTGAGGAAGTGACCACTATGTTTATGTTAATAAACAGTACAGTACTAGAATGTGAAAAAGATTTGGTTAAAAAGAAAAACAAGTGTTGGAAGCAGACATTGATAACGAAGGCTTACAGAGGGAACAGCAGATTGAAGATGTATGGGCAGAATTACATTCATTAGCAGCGAATTAGATTACTGCTGTGCTAGGTGGTCTCTGGGTTAATTCAGGAACGTCAAAGTGTTTTGCAGATGATCAAAAATACCATCTAGTTGATTTTGTTGCTGCACGTAGAGATGGTTTTGTGCGAAGAATATTGGAAGAGGCTAAAAATAAATTCGAGGAAGGACATCTTGTGGGCAACCCACAGTCATTGGAAAATTTTGTGAATCCTTCATTTACTACCTATTAAATATCTGACAGCGCTTTCCTCAACAAATGCTGGAGTCAATCGAAGCAACCACGACATCAGAATGATATCCTAAACGGACCAAACTTCAGACAAGGATATAGGTCGTCACAAAATTTGTATGTATGTTAAATGGTTAATTTGGTACATATAAACCGTTCAGTGGATGTGCTGACGATTACACCGCTTAAGAGATGCTTACCACAACATTTTCAATGTGATCTTGTTTGTAGCCTGATAAATTTCATTGACCAAGTCGTAGATATCATTGAGAAGCTTCAACAGACGTTGAAATTGAAGGCACATAATATGAACAGTAGACAGGAAAATGGCTACAAAAAAGGGAACAGTAATAATATGCAAAGGGAATATCTAATAATAATCGCCATCATATCAGGAATAATTATTACTATAATAACAATTTTCAAAGAGGAATTGAAAATGGAAATTTTCACAACAGAAATTAAAACCGAGAACGAAGATTTGAGGGCACGAGCCTCACGAAATGCAATGTCTTAATAAAAGGTCGGAAAATTAATGATCTCCACATTTCTGCCCAGGAAGCAGTGAAATAAAACGGCGTTAAATAGTACACGTTCCTTACAAAATTCTGAGGGTGTCGGAAATTCGGCAAAGAGAGCACAATTATTGGAGATGACGGTTATAAAAGCAAGAAATAAATGGGTAATAATTTTATGCAGCAGAACTGTAAGGAGGGCGCAAGAAAGGTTGTAAGACTCGTAGAAAAATTTGATAATGAAGAAATGGGGCTGAAAAATTTATTTTGTGAAATTGAACTGAGTGTGGAATGAACATATGTTTGCTGAAAGATTCTATGATCAGAGGAGAGGCAAAGGTGGATCTGAATTAGAATGAGGTCGAATTTATGATGATTTCTGTTGAGGCCCTAGTATGTACCAAGAACTACAGTAATTAGGTGGATGTAATGTAGGTGAGTTTGTATTGAAGGAAGCAGATGAAGCTCTCTTTGAATGCAGAGAAGCTCTAGTCTCGCCAGTACGAGTTGACTCGTTTCATGTATCGACGGAAGTATTTGAAGGTATTATTGAAGGCGGTGTAGAAATTGTCCTGTCAACTTGTGATGAAATTTATTATGTATCGGCGGATATGAGTGATTTATGGTTAAAAGGAGGTAAAGGTAATGTTTTAGGTGCTGAATTTACGAAGGTGAAGTTACTGATCTAGATATCTCGGAGGACGCAAATAAATCGATTGATCTTGAAGAGAACATCAATTATGATTGGATGTGGAAGAATGAATGTAAAAGTAATGTTAGGTAGTAGAGCAAAATGCAAGGAGTCAGACAATCTTGAGAGGAGAGAAAATCTGATAGAGACAGATGTAGTTCCCAATTTGGTGGAATTCTGGTGTATTGTGAATTCTGATGTTCTGCGCTGTAGTAGCGGCAGTTTACCTGGTGTATCAGAGGAGGTTGCCAATGTCATTGGCGTTTATTTCTATAATGTATTGACGAATGTAAGTGATTTTTTAATTAATGAGTATTGCGAGTTATCAACGGATGTTAGTGGACTTTATTCTGGCAAAATTTGTACTGATTCGGCTGAAATTATTGAGGTTTTGTGTAAGAAAGATGAATTTTTCAACTGTGTGGTTAGCTGTGAGAATGCTGCAGGTACTGATATCGTTAATTCAGAAGATGGCGGCAACGTATTTGATTCTGAATAGGATGATGAAACGACGGATTCTGCTAAAGATTTACCTTCTACAGACATAGATCAGGAAATCATAGAAGTGGATATTGTGCAAAGTATTTGTTTAGGAGATGATGTTAGTATTCAATGGCATAGCACACACTGATTAGGATTTCACCACACACTTTCATCTTCATCTTCATTTGAGTATAAGGATGGCATGTAAGTTTTTTGTGAAGTTTAGGAAGTGAAGATTGGATCAACAGCTGATTGAGGTCGGTCATGGTGGCTTTGCAAATCCATCTTTGGTCCCTCAGCCCATTGTTGAAACCCTCAGGTTACAGGTCACTCGCAGAGTTGATGATGTGGAAGGATACTAGGAATGTACAGAAAGTGTGTGTATGTCTTAAAACAGCCAAGTTTTCGTCGACTTTGCACAGAGTATGAGGGAGGAAGGATCTTTATAGGTCACCTAAAATTCTTCTGTTCTGCCTAAGAGAACTGTAATGGTATCTTGTCTTCAGTTCTTCATGTTTCTTCTTTTTACTATGTTTGTGTTCCTACTCTTCTGTAATTCATGTCACTTCTTTCTCTTGATATAAATATTGTATTTTCGATAAGGATATCGGTAATTGTGGACAGGTGGGTTATCTGTTGGGTGACACTATATATGCAACTTTAGTCGATGTGTGACTCAGATTCCTCAGAAGTCAGTGCCAGGTGACTGACTGCTACGGATTATGATGTTTATCAGTCTCTGTCTGTCAGAGAGACGCAGAAGGAAAAGCAAATAGAGTTTACAGTTCCATACAGATATTAGCAGTTGCTGTAGGATTAACTGAGTGTATCATGTGTGCAATTAGCTTATCTTGTCTCAATCGTGTAATACAAGTCATTAGTAGCCGTTTAAACACCCATCTGTACCCGGCCCAGCAGGGCTGCTGCGGATGGCTGTTTGCTACCTGCTCTGTCGTGCCAGCCGCCCAAGGTCTCCAGGCAGCCACATTTGAATACACCAACTATTTGCCTATGTCCATGACATGGGTTTTGCTTACCGATGGCGTCCCTTGCTTCTGCTTTTATGTGCAGCTGTGGTGTAAGCCTCCCGTTCCATCCACACATCACGTTGTTTCTTCCTGTGTGTCTCGCAAAGCTTTTTTAAAATCCTGTTTCCACTAATACATAAAATCAGTTTCTGATTTACGGAAATACTATACAATGTGTAACACAAAATCATTGACATGTTTCTGCTATGAAATATAATGTTTTTTGTTTTGAAGGTGCACTCACCAGTGAGGTCATTCATCTTCACATTTTTTATTGTTTGAGATGTACAATCTGCCAAGATACTAACTTATTTACTCTTATTATTTTTATCAAAATTTCATGTACAAATTTAATTTTAATTATAAAAGGACATATTCCTTAACCTATGTAATTTAATTATTAAATATCTGTCAGCACCTTCTTACCTATGAAAAATGCACGTAACAGTAGATATATGATCGTCACCAGATCATAGTGTTAATAATTGCAAATACTACATGATAAATAACTTGTTAAGCTACTGTCCAGATTGATGTTTACGCTAGACTAACTACAACCCTATTCATAGTACTAAACTATCGTTGGGTATCGCAAGACCGCCCGATCTCATGGCGCTTGGTTTCGTCGTGGATATCGTCGTGAATATCTGCGAACGAGAAAGTGCATGTCTGCACAAACATACACAGACGAATGATTAGGCAGGTCTATTATTCATTTCATTCTTTGGCTTGCTTCCTGTGGACAGTCATAAGCTACATAGCAAGTTTAGTACATAGCTACTGATAGCTTCTTTAATCACAGTGTCACATACTTTCTTTCATGTTTTTACTCAGTAATACCTTCCCTGTCCCTGTCCTTCCTCTGGAGTTGCTGTTACCTTTATCTGTCGTTAACTCTTCCTTTTATCTTACTAAAGTTACATTTTATTATACTAGTAGTACCATAAAGATTTTAGTGTATTATATAATATCACATCTCATGAACACGACTGCCATGCCCTTATGTATTACCCATGACGTCATGTGCTGTGAACGTACAGCATTTCGTACTTTCCTTTATTAATTTTTACGTGTCGATATCCCCTTATTACACGTCCATATCATGATGCTATAACAGCCAAACATTTTGGTCACTCATATGAAATTCCGCAGAATTGGCCACTATGTACACAATTCTTCCGTCTCTCTAAACAGCATAAATACAACACTTCCACATACAAATAACAGTGCGCTCTCGCGTAGCCACGTGAAGCAGGCCACCTAGCGAACTCTCGTTTCTCTGAATGGAATCAAATCATACTAGGACGACACGGCTGCGTGTCACTGCAAACCACTACTAGCAAGTCACTCATTTGTGATCCCATTGCTAAACATATAAAATAGACACCCATATCATTAAGTAGTTCTAAATTTTTTTCAAAATTCAGACATTCTCTGCTAAACATCCCACATCAGTTGGGTGATAAATATATCTGTTCACACATCTTTACAACTTTTTGCAGTACCATGCGTTCCTCATATTTACTTTATTCCATCATGGAGAGATAGCCCATCTTAAACTCCAAACACCTTTTAAACAGTACGCTCAGCTTTCTGTGTACATAGTTTTAGCATGCACAAAGAAACATATTCTAATTCTCTCACTCTCGACATCCTGCCCCTTTATGCACAGTAATACCTCTTTCAACATGATAATAACACAAAAAATATTGATAAATCTACATATCCCTTCAGTGCACTAACTTAAATTTATTGCTAACTATATACAATATAATTCACTTTCGCCATAAGGACTCCTTTAATTCTTCCTACTTATCCTATGTAATTTTGCCGTACTCTTCCAGGGTTATGTCGTCTAATTTAAATTGACTGTTCCCCATTCCTGTTGTTATTCATTCCATCCCATCCTTGGTCAGACCGTTGACGAGGTTCTCTATTGTCACTCCATGATGCGCCATTACTTTGTGGCACCCATCAGTGTTGATTTTGTTCCTATAATCTCTGCCATAGTTCTTCCTCTGTACATTGTCCCCACTACGATATCTATGGTCCACGTTTTGGTGAGGCGGCCGATTTACGTTGTTTTGCCAATTATGGCCTCTATTATTCCCTCCGTTGTTCTCCCTTCTTTGACTTTGGATGCCTCTCTCCCCACGTTTTTCTCGCGCCTGACGCTTGTTGAAAGTGAACTCCCAACTCCCTTAAGATACCCTTGAATCCTTCTAGATCACTTCCACATCGGGTGACGAGAGTTTGTTTGTAGGAAATTGGCCAATTCATGTAACACAATGTTATGATCTTAGCCGGCGTGCATGGGTCGTCCAAATACTGATATTCCTAGGTCAAGTTTTCGAAATACTTCACCGGAATAAGGAACCCTGAACTCTTCAAGTCTCTGCTCACCATTATTTCCTCTTTCATCCTGTCCTGTGTCTCCCTGGACCATTATTTGTTTAAAAATGCGTCAGGACGTATGACGTGCACGTTTTTACAATCTTCCGCATCCATTTCACCGATGTTCACTCGATATGTGAACATACAAAGTCCAGTATGTAAATCAGAAGCAAGTGAGGAGGTAATGATAAATCAAATCGTCCAATAAAAGTTTCTGTGTGTAAAACATTACCCTCGTCTTTATAATGCTGGAATTTTCTTACAGAGATGAAATGCTTAAAATCGAAAATTTCAATAGAATTTCTTCCCGCTCCGCCTACCACATTCTCACTTGGCCCTAACGTTTCCTGTCTATCGTTACCTTGGGCGGCCTGTCTTCTACTCTCTGTCACGTTTTCATCACTGGAAAAATGTTCCGTGGTGCACAATATCGGGTAAGAAGTATGTGTATGAAATATCACATTGTCGTTTTCCATATTCGCAATTTGCGACACAGTTGTGCCCTATGTAGACGTGGGGGCCATATGAGGGGCCTATTTCAAAAGTGGTACAAGTCCATTACCTCCACTATTCTGCCTATAATGCTTCTGAAATTAATTATCCAAACAAACAGAAGTAAAGGTTCATCTCTAGCAAGAAGCCTTAAGCTTGAATATTTCTGGTATCTCAACTTCAAATATTTCAGCGCTCATTTAACTTTAGGACTCTGTATCTCGAAATGAACAAAAATGGACTCGTACCACTATTGAAAGAAGCCCCTCATATGTCTACCGATATTTCGTTGCTCTGCTGATACGCTTTCAGTCTGTAGTTGACGAACAACTCTTACATTCGAGCACATTCTAATAGCGTCTGGGCTTGGACATGATCGTGCTGAGTTTGAACTGGCCCCTTCGGTTTCTGTTATTTCCAAATCGCCTACTATTTCTTTTCTGAGATGGATTTTTTGACTAGGTTGCGACCTGACTTCCTGAGACAGTTGTTTCAGTTTGCTTTCTATGTGTTGTTTAAATTAGGAGAGCTCCGCGGTTAATGCGTTATTTGTCGCAGTTTCTGTCTTTTGTAGCTGCGTTAATTGTACTTGTCTCACAGGCCTCTGCAAATTCGTTAGTACACCTGTACCTATCTTTGTCGTGTTTTCTGTCTTCTCTAATGTTTCAAGAGCAATCCGCTTTACCCTCCTCGCTAGTAACAGCGCTTCATTCGCGGTTCTTCTGACGTCCGCAATCTCTCGTAGTAATTTTGTTTGGAGCATCACTACGTCATTTTTATGCGTAATCGACTGAATCTCGACAGTAAGGTTTTAATGTTTACTTCCCATTTCAGCACTAACGTTTTGAATTTTACTACCCATTTCAGAGCGTACTTCTTCATTCCCCTTTTTGATTTGATCTCCAAGTTTAGCGTGTACTTCTTCATTCTCCTTTTTATTTGGCTTCCAGTTTAAGATCTACCCGTTTGAATCTTATTTCTCATTTCACTTCCCATTGTTTTTAGGTATGCAAAGATATCCAACACATCTATGTTATCTAGATCTTCTCTCCTATGGTGACTTTCTCTTCCTCTACCCTTAGGTGATCTGTCATTTTCCGTTTCTTGGTATTCAAGAAAGTCTTCACCACGCGTCCCTGACATGCTGCCTCGAGACGATATCACTGATGGCGATTTACCATGAATCTTAATTGTTCTGCGATCACTTTGACTCCCTACATTATAGTCCCATATTTTTACGATTGCCTCAGTGTGTCTCTGTCCTTCATCTTCCCCGTCAGATTGCCCACAAAGGGCTTGACTGTGTCTATCATCCTCAAAGAGTTCCCTTGGTTTGGTATTCTCCTCACCTGTGCTTTGTGCTGCTAACAAAGCTAACTCTTTCTCATCACATAGGCTTTCTTGACTACCCCGTTTATCTGTCATTTATATATGTTATAACTAGTGAACTGTTGTGCTGCTAAGCGCGCTTTCGCCCTAGTTATCATGGACTGACCCCTGATAACATTTCTCCTTAAAAGTACACGCAATTAACACCACCCACATTTATTATGTAATGGGAACATAACATATAATATCTACAACAACGAAGCTAAACTAATGACAACGTCGCGAACGAGCAGTGTTGTTACAATACAAACAAAATACAGCGACAAAGGACAGAACATAAATATCAATAAATAGCAGCCAGCTTGCTGAAGTGCAACGCTTCTGAAAAAGAAATACAGTAAAATATACACATACTATTTTTAATGTTGCCGCGTGACTTTGAAACCTTCCCGTCGATTACATAAAAGAAATAATGATTGGACTAGATGTGTTCTGACGATAACCTTCCCGTCTAGAATAAAATAATTTAACTTCCTTTCCCTCTAATGAAAGAAAGAAAGAGAATTGAACATTTTGTGGCTTGCAGCTTTCCTGTCTCGACTTGCTTGTGACAACGTGTCTGATATGATAGTCTCTAGCGTACACCATGTTGAATGCCCAGTGCCTTTATTGCTAACAACATTAATGTGACTGATCAATAGAAGATTACTTCGATAGCGTCATCTGACTGCATGTCTGAATATACTCACTCTGATCTATTGTTGATAATTACTTCGGTTGGCGTTCATTTACTGGGATTGCAAATTTCTCAGCTAAAACTGTACTTATTATTCATTTGCTTTTTTTGATTGAAGTTACTGGTCAAAAATTCAACGTCATTATTAGATAAAAAAATGAAAAAACTCAACATAAGTTAAATATTGTGGTTACTGGGTTCAATGAAAGATAATACGACATTGACTGAGATAAACTGATCTATTCTGAAAATGATTGAAGATAAATTTTTAGATCTTTATAATGATTCAATTTATAAACTTTAGTTTAGGGATCGTTTACATAAAACAGGTCAAAAATGTAACAGAGAACTTACAATATGAAGTTAGTGCTTTAATACTTTTGATATCTTCATGATGTGGAATTTTAATACTTCATCAATAATTAACAATTATATAATTATAGTACTCTTCAAGTAATATGTAGCTGGTGAGGAACAGGCACACCGCTCTGTGTCTACACACAACTTCACTGCACAAAGGTTGACTCAAGATTGTTCTATCGACAATGCTACACACTTCTCGCCGTGCTTCCTATGTGCTCTCCCACCAACAAAGAGATTGATGCAGATACGTCACTGTCACCATCGATATGCAAAGAACCTGAATGAATTTTGGAAAACGGTTTTCTTAACATTTTTCTTCCATACTATAATTGTTATCTACATATTTCTTAGCACAGGCTCTCCCACCAACAAAGAACTTGGTTGATTTCCTATTGACATATTTTTCTGTTGACATATTTCATAACCCCGCCACTGGGCTGTTTTTAAATTTTGGTACGTCGTTAAGTCAATGGGACTTGACGTGAGATGAAAAATTTAACTATTGAAAATATACTGAAAAAGAGTATCAAGTGAACTAGTAATAAAGAAATTTTAAGCATTTTTGTGTACAGTAATATTTGAAAGTATCTCTTATAACTACACAGAGATGAATATTTATGAAAAGTAGTGATCAATTTCAAAGTCTCTCTTGTCTCGAAGCAAAGATGGTAGTTTAAGAAAAGTAGTCATCAATAATACAAATTTGAGGGTACATTTATAATAACAGGTCGAAGTAAAATTTGAGTATTAATAATATAGTGAAAAAATTGTCAACTTAGCTAGTAATAATATCAGAATTGGAGATGCATTATGAAAAAATCTTTGACGTATTCAAAATTGGCGTTTTTAAATTGACAATTGCAAAAACTATTTCTCATATGCATACAAATTGTTAATCAAAATATCTTAAATGTCCAAATTGGCGTCAGTTATTACCATCATAAAGGAGGGTAGTAAAAGGATTGGATAACATGGCCATAGCACTGATGATTGTCTGTGAGTGCACTCGAAAGTGCATCTCTTTCACTCGCGTAGCATGACACCAGGTGTAGCGATATAGTTCAGCCGTCTCGTTAAAATAATTTTAGTGTCACAGACACTAAGTATAACGTCGAATAACCTGAGTAGCTGTCGTGTCAACTGGTATTGGTTCCATTTTGATAGGTCCATTAATACATATGTTGTGCATCTTGGTATGCACATTCCCCTTGTAGTGAAGCAGTAATTGCGGGCTGCATCGTGGTATGCACACACACCCACTGAAAAAATTGTAGGTAGAAGTAGCCTGGTCCATAATTGAATTTGTCGCAGTTTGGTTGTGCTCCATAACCATGGCGATGCACAAGATTCAAGGTATGGGTAAAATTATTTTGGCTAAGGGTACAGGAACGTGGTTGGTACCGTAATTTGAGTACCAAAAAATTAATTTTTAATTATATTCACACTGTGTGAATTTGACATAAAATTCGAAGTCATTATGTGGTTACAAATTACGTGTTTTCATCGTAATAAAATTACATGTTCTCCATTTAAGATTACTTTCCAAAATTTTTCTCACATCTTACATATTTTATATATAAGACTCAAAGTCCCTATTTGTCACATTATTACTTAGTTATAATCGTTATTTGACATTGTTCAAATAAAATTGATCCTCATCTCAGAAAATTATTTCTGCAATATTGTTTCTCAGTATGCGATTGTCTTATAGAGGTATATTGTTACATGTCCTCATTGAACATACGTCATTACATTACTTTTTCTTTAAAGAAAAGAATGTTCTATAGGTTAACATATTCGTATCCATGTTTACATATATATAAAACAAATTTTATCTGTTGTTTGAGCATTATATCCCTTTTTATTCCTTTGCAATGCTTTTCTTGTCTTACTTTCATAAAATTTCCCAATTCCCTTTCTTTTCCATTCAGTGATGTAGACGTCAGTTGCGAGTCGTCTATTGTCAATCATAATACAAATTTAGTTTAAAATTGTGTATGAAACATCGTCAGGTAGATGGCAAAAAAAATTGTATATTGTACAAAGTGGGAATCGTTCTAATGGTATATGTTTAATTTGTTTCCATGTATGTATCTGTCGTGAAAGATGCCATGTTCTTGCAGAAAAGAAATATATAGCCGAAACGCAAGGGAAACATTGACTAACGTAAATATTGTAAACATTTTAATGCGATTTTTTCATCTGTAGTGCTGCGATGTGTCACACGCTAGAAAAATTATTCCTTAACATTATATATTTCTTATTCAATAACATATACATTCTCCTCCAGCACCTGTAACTCGGGTCAGCTCTCTGCGTGACCTATTATAAAACATCCAGCATCAAAATATCGTCAGAAAACGGCATGACTTCAATAATCATTTTCTGATAATTCTCGTCAGCTCTCGGTATGACCTATAAAAAGTTTTATTATTATATTATTTTCTGGAAAATCTCGTCAGCTCCCGTCATGCCCTATAAAACAATCTGGAACATCAACTTACGTCAGCTCTGTGCGTGACCTAAGTATTCTACATCCTTATTCTAACTAAAACTACGTTAATTTTCGTGGCTTGTGGCTACAGTGCTGCATTCGGGAATAAAGAAGACACGTTACCGTTAGTAATGCACAAAACTTTTTGTATACAATCTGCATTATCAGTTTATTTATTGCTGGAAAAACCAACATTTTATTAAATTATTATGACACTTTATATAACAAAGGTAATTTTATTTATATGCTATCAGGGCACAATTTCAGAAGTCGTTTCATTATCTGTTTCTTGTCTTTAAGTTAAGAAATGTTTCACATGTTTCTCTTGCTGTGGCGTAGTATAATTAAGCACAGCGCTTTTATATAGAATGTGGGGCGAAATATACTTGGAGTCCGCTTTCATCAACTGTTATTTTCTCTCTGCGATACAGCGTAATTAGCCACAGCTGTATCGTTTGCCCGGGGCAGCCCCTAGTGAATATATTTTATACTTGGAATATACCATTATTGGTTGGCTGTGTTATGCGGCTTCGTTTGTTGCTGAGGCGCGCTGAAACTACCATGGTTGCATATATGCGTTTCATTCTGTCCGTGTGTATAGTCTGGAATAAAGTTTTCTAAGTTAATAAATGTTTCACATTGGAGACATGGTGGTTTCCTTTGGATTTCTTGTTACGTATCGTTTGAGCATGCACTACATTGGCGTATGGAATATTGCGATTTCTGTATGGGCCTGCATACAGAAGTTCGAATTTACTGCATCTGTGCTTACCTTTGTTCGAAAGATAATGACTGCAAACCAATACTCTTTCACCAATCTCATAATTTTGGAATTTACTTGCCTGCCTCCGTCGTTTCTTTCCACGCTCTGCAGCTCGTTTGATGTTGTCAAGCGCAGTATCTATTATTTCGTGGTGACGAAATCAGCGCTTCTTCGGAAAACTAATCATCTCACAGATTTTATTCGGTGGTTCTTTGTTTTTCAGAATAACTGTCGGTGAAAGTATTGCAGATTCATTTGGGATTGCGTTTATTACCTCTTGAAGTTGTGAAGTGTATTTGCCTCAGGTGGTATGCTTCCTGTGGCAATAGATTCTGCATGGATTGGCTATTTCTTTCATTATTCTTTCGGAGGGAGTGGATGAACTGTGGTATCTAGATATATATATTGGTGATACGTTTTTAATTTCTAACTTTCGTGTCTATGTTTGTGATCAGAATTGCGGTGCATTATCTGAAGTGACCTTCCGTACATAGCCTACTGCTGAAAAAAAGTCTCTTACGAATGCTTTTGCTACTGTTTTGGCAGTGGCTTTACGTAGTGGAGAAAATGTAAAAAATTTTGATTTTAATTCTACGGTTACAAAAATATAACTGAACCCCTTGTTTGTCCTGGGGATCTCACCAAAAAGATCCACTGCTGCCACATGTCTTACCCTAGCAGGTACTATGGGGTACAGTGGTGGAATGTGAGAAATTGTCGAGAATTTTGCTTTTTGGCATATCTTACAGGATGCTACAACCCTGCGAATGTTTGTCCATGTTGTTAAAGTGAAAATTTTGTCTGAGAATCAGAAACCATTTCCTGCTCCGTAGTGTGCATAACTTAAGTAGGTATGCCATATCAATTTATTTATTAGTTTTTACGGAATGCACAGAAAAGAATTGTTGTTGTTTGGGTACGGGCGGCAAAATACAATATTGTTATGTATGGTGTAGTTGTTTCTAATTTTTGTGTTACCATTGTCCTGCCGAACCGTTATGATTTCTTTCAGAGTGTCATCTTTCTTCTGCACTCTCGCTATTTCCTTTAGTGATGATGAAATAAAATTTTCAAAGATGACTTGGTGTATATACATTAAACTCTGGTTTGTTTAGCAGAAAGTGTAATCCTTCTCCTGTCGTTTGCAGTTTAGCGATCTTGACAGTACGATGGCAACAATGTTCCATGTGCCGGGAATGTGAATTATCGTAAAGTCGGATTCCTGTAAATACAGTTTCCTACGGCTCATTCTGTCATGGGTGAATTTGGCTGACAGTAAAAACTGTATCGCTCTGTGGTCGGTATAGACTGTTGTATGCCTTCTGTACAGATAATGGCCAAACCTTTTGGCCCAAACTACACATAGTGTCTCTAATTCCGTTACGGAATAATTACGTTCGGCTGATGAAAGTATTCTACTTGCGAACGTAATATGTTTGATGACTATTTTACCGTTTTCTTCCATGTCCTGGTTAATATGGGCTCCTAATGTGGTTGTTGAGCTGTCAGTTGCAATTGAAAAGTTTTTTTGTTATGTCTCGATGTGATAGTAAAGGTGTATTTAGTTATGCGTTTTTCAAATTTTCGAATTCAGATTCAACTTGTTCATTCCAGGGCAAAATTGTATTTTTGCTTGTTAACTGGTATAACAAGGGAGCGTCTAGAGCTTTGTAATGTATGAACTTACGAAAATAGGTAATTAGGCCTAGAAAGCTCCAGAGTTTCCTTTTGTTTGTTAGGACCGTGATGTGATGTAACGCTTGCAACTTATCGGGATCTATTGCAATGCCTTTTTCTGAAATTATGTGACCCAGAAATTTTATTGTGGCTTTTCGAAACTCTGATTTACTGAGGTTTGCTGTTACACCTTCTTGCTGGAATGTTCTGAGCAACTGTTCAACGGTATGGCTATGCTGTTCCGAATTAGCTTCTGCGATGAGAATATCATCTATGTATGTTGTGATTTTGTTCTTGAGTTCCTGTGGGAGTGTTGAGTTCAGTCCTCTTATAAATGCGCCTGAAGAAATCGTTAATCGAAATGGAAGTTTACAGAACTGATAACATTCCCCAAAGCAAAGGAATGCCTTGTACTTTCTACAGTTAGGATGTAGCTGGATTTTCCAAAATCCGGATTTTAAGTTTAGGGTCGTGTAAATGGAAGTGCCATCGAATTTCTGTAATAACTCCTCAAGTGTCTGTGGGTAGTCGGTTTCTGTAATTTTTATGTTGTTCACTTAACGTGAATTCAGAACCAAATGAAGTGACCCATCCATCTTTTTACACTATGAAAAGGATTTATATACTGGCTGGCTACTGGTTCAATTATTCCTTGTTTAAGCATTGCTTGTAATTCCTTCTTTACCTCATCTGTATGTATGTGTGGAATGGGATAATGTTTTGCATTAAGAGTTTCATGTGGTTTTACCTGCAATTCATACATGAAACCTATTATAGTTCCTGGAATGTTATTGAAGACTGTTTTATGCTCCACAAGAATATTCTCTAATTCACTTTTGGTATTCGCCGGATTTCCCCTACTTTACGTGCATTGTTTCCATTACATTGTATTCATAGTCCTCTGGGATATAGCCATTAGTTACATCTGTGTCTAATGTTAAATAACAATCATTTTCGGAAGAATCTGGAATAATTTCAATCCTATTAATGCTTTGTTCTTCCGTTGATAAAGTATTTTGGATTAACAGCACAATTTCTTGTTCTCCATTATGTAGTGTTAGATAAGACAGTTTCTTTCTTAATTACTGACAATGGTGATCCTGAATCATTTGTTGATTGAATTCTTATGTGGACTATAGGGTGGCATATGGTTTGCTGTGCTACTTGCTTCTCATTTAGTAGTGTATCACGTACATCATCAAATGTAATGGCATGTTCAGTCATGATACATTCTGTTTCCTTTTTATTTGTGTCGTTGTTCAGAAACGCGTCAGGGGCTGTTCCTACTCATAGTCTAGTATCAGGTTCGTTCATATGATAATTATTCTGTTGTGAACTGTTGTGACACTTATTAAAATTACTTTTGTGGAATGTGCGTTGCGATCCCTGTTCGTTTCCTCTACGCCTGTCATTATATCTGCTGTTATGTGGCGTGTGACGCGCATTATTCTGGAATTGCGATTTTTGTATGTATTGGGTTCTTTGTTGTGGCGCCGTAGAATGAGTCACGGCTGGCGTGTTTGTTGAAGGCTGAGTCATGCGAAAATTAGCCCTATTAGGAGGGTTGTGTTGTATCTCAGCCGAGCCACGCCGCTGGCTTGGTTGCTGCTGTGTGTTCAATCTCGCATTGTTGCTATACTGCGTTTCATTATAGCCCTGTGTGTAATCTGAAACAAAATTTTTCCCTTCACTGCGGAAGTGTTTCCTGCGATTGTTATTCACATACCGTGACTGTTCAAAATTACCTTTGTTTGGCTGATTTGAGTTTTGTCTTGAAAAAATTTTATTGACAAACGCATAATCAGACTGGTGTACTTCTAGTAATGTAGTAGTTCCCTAAATGCGGAAATGTTGTCTTTCTGTTGGCCTGTTAGTAATGAAACCTTCAATGTTCTTTGAAGTTTTGAAATGCATAATTGCATTAGTGCGAGCTGGCTGTACGGTTCATTTAAATACTGATTTAGCTCCTCCATGTATTCAAAGAATTGTGTTATGGCGCGAAAGTTGGAATTCTCAAAGTTTGGCAGACTAAGTAACTGATTTTTAATACTGCTTTGGGTTGTGTTTGACCAATATTCTGACAAAAATGCTTCTTGAAATGCTTGTAGTGAGTAACATTGCCTTGCAATCGGTCTCATTTTCCTTGCCCGTTCACCTTCAGGGAAACTGCTAATGAATTCAAATTTGTGTTGTACTAGCCATGACGGTGGGAATGCAGCGTTAAATTGTTGTATACAGTCAAAGGGATGTATTTGTGTCCTGTCATTCTTGAACGTTTTTAATTTCCTTACTGGTAGAAAATGTTTGTGGTCGAAACCGTCGCTTCTGTATGTGTAACTGTTATCACAATGGTGTGAGCATGTGTTTGTGTGTCTTTGTTCGTGATCAAGATCCCTTACTCTCTGTAATCTACCTACGCTGTATGGGTTGTGCACCTATGACATATCATGATAATGACCGTTCTGTTGGTATGGATTGTTTGGAACCGTTTCATGTGTTTCAGGCATTACTTGCTGCAATGAATCATTTTTTGGTGTAACAAGTTGTTACGCGATTCCAAAGTCGGAAATTGTGTGTTGCACATTCTGACTTCGCATTCTCTGACTTTCAAAAATGTGTTGAAGTGGGACTGGTGTAGTGTCACCTGATTTGGTATCATTGTTAGTGTCTAATATATCCATTTTCGTAGTGAGCTCATTGATTTTCTCTGTGAGTTCTTTTTGTAACTTACGATTTCTTTTAGTCACTTTCTTTAAGTCTACTTCAAAAGTTTCTGGATCTTGTACAGTTTCTATCTACTCTATTCTGTCAGTAAGTGTTTTAATGCCACCTGAAAGTTTTTCCTTGACATTCTGTGTTTCGGTGTCTGTGTTTTGTGTTCGCCTCTTTTGTATTCGTTTGTATCTCAGTGAGAGGTATTTGTATTTGAGTAGCGTTCCCTTTAACAGTTTCGGTTTCTTCCGAAATTGATGCAGTGTTACTATCTACATACGTTTCTCCTTGGGCAAATAGTTTTCCCTTGTCTTCCTGTCGCTGTTTATTGATTGTCTGTAATAGCTCTTTCCTTTCTTTGGCTTGTGGTCGCACCAATCTGCGGTGAAGTATCAAGCAATTTTCTATGTGATTATTAAAACGTTCGTCAATCTAAGCATTTTCTTTGGCAAAGTTTTCTACCATTGTCTCACGTAGACTAAGTGCGAGTTCATCCTGTTTTCTGGATAGTTCTTCAAATTTGTCATGTAATTCTTCTTTTGTCTGTGAGCATTTTTCAGCCTCTGCTTTAATTTCTTTTTTTGTGTCTTTTGATTCTTGTGACATTTGGTCTCACTTTTGATTCGTGACTTGTGACTGTTTTTCTTGTTTGTCCATTTGTAATTTGAGTTGTAGCAAAATTGCCATCATTGGATCCGTTTTGGATTGATCTGTGTTTATTTCCATGTTGTTTGTTGAAAGTTGTGCATCTATGTTCATTTGAACATTTTCAGACGAATGTAACTGTGTATTTGTTGTTGAAATGCCGTCTGTTGCTACATTGGTATCCGATTCATTCGTCACGTCTTCCATGATTTCGGAATGTTCATCATAATAACTATCGTGTCTGCTACGCAGATTCAGCAGCTGTGTTCCGTCTGTTGTATTTGAAAGTACATCGTTTTGCATTGTCGTCGCATTGTCAGATGGCATAGCTAAATTCATATGTTCGTCACTGGATTGCCGATTATTTACACTCCCGGACATCTGATTCTCTAACATTTCACTACTGAGGCCATTACGTGTAGGATTATTAACTACTGCTGAAAAAACTTTTTGGTCTCTACTTTCTACGCTCTTGTCGCGCAAGGTACGAGTAATGGTTCTGCGCGGCATGGTCGGCAATTAACACTATGCACCACAATAAATCACTTTACAAAGCGGAGTCAACGAAAAGGCAAACAGAATTGTCGATGAGCTGTAAATATATGTATACACACTAGCAGATGCGTTGCGAAACGTAATATTAGCTTAAAAAGAAGATATTTCAGAGTCAGTACATCCAAACTTTCACAGTAGATTCTCTAAGTATTCGTACCGTTCGGATATCGCTAAGTGAAACCTTCCCGTCGAATAAATAAAATAAATAATGATTGAACTTAAGGTGTTTAGACGATAACCTTCCCGTCTAGAACAAAATAATTTAACTTACTTTGCGTCTAATGAAAGAAAGAAACAAAATTGAAGTTTTTGTGCCTTGCAGCTTACCTGTCTGGACTTGCTTTTGACAACGTGTCTGATCTCATAGTCTTTAGCTTACACAATGCTGTACGCCTTGTGCCTTTGCTGGTAACAATATTAATGTGACTAATCAAAAGGATATTATTTAGACGCCAACATAAACATACACCGAGGCCCTTTGTACTGGTTGCCTACGCAGTGAACCTGAAAACATACATATATATTTTCCTTACCTTTTATTTTACTGAGTTGCCTCTGGATAACGTCATCTGACTGCATGTCTGAATATACTTAGTTTGATCTATTGTTGATAAATACTTGGGTTGGCGTTCATTTACTGGTACTGCAAATATGTCAGCTAAAACTGTACTTATTATTCATTTGCTTTTTTTGATTGGAGTTACTGGTGAAAAATTCGATGTCATTATTAAATAAAAAAATTGAGAAAACTCAACAAAAGTTAAATCTTGTGGTTACTGGGTTCAATGAAATATAATACTATATTGACAGAGATAAACTGATCTATTCTCAAAATGATTGAAGATAAATTTTTAGCTCTTTATAATGATTCAATTTATAAAACTTTAGTTTGGAGATCGTTTACATAAAATAGATTAAAAATGTGACAACGAACTTACAATATGCAGTTAGCGCTTAAATAGCTTTGATGACTTTATGACGTCGATATTTAATAATTCATAAATAGTTACCAATTATATAATTACAGTAAACTTCAAGTAATATGTAGCTGGTGGCGAACAGGCACACCGCTCTGTCTCCACACACAATTTCACTGCACAATGGTTGACTCAAGAGTGTTCTATCGAGAATGCTGCACGCCTCTCGCCGTGCTTCCTATATATCAATAAGCGGGCTCTCCCCCCAACAAAGGGCATGTTGCGGATACTTCACTGTCACCATCGATATGCAAAGAACTTAAATAAATTTTACAAAACATTTATCTTAACATTTTTCTTACACACTATAACTGTTATATACATATTTCTTTGCGCGGGCTCTCCCGCCAACAAAGAGCTCGGTTCATTTTCTATTGACATATTTTTCTATTGACATATTTCAACTTTACCACTACAAACTATACACGTGAGCTGGTGATCACTATCAATGACACCTAAACATTATAAAAGGGAAATTTTTTAAAAAATTCTGAGGTTTCAAACCACTTTATGACTACCGTCAGAAGACTCTAAGTAGGATTTTAGCAGGGTAAGCCATATCCAAGATGCTACTCCACTTGAGTGTAAAGTGAATGTGCGCAACAGGAAATACTGAACGCGAAAATGAAGATTTGGCCATGTCTGACTACCGCCTGAAACAGATCTTACGATCTGTTAATGGTGATGTTATCTCCTCCTTCGTCTTTAACGTATAAATTACAACATAGAGATAAATGAATGATTAAGGAACTAGTAACTGCAAAGGATAAATGTTGATTCTGTTTATACATTTAATGTGGATTAAAATTCCTTCATATATTACAAATGTTTATATATCAATGTAGAATGGACGTAAAAGAGATACAAATGGATTTCATAACTAGTGTGATTGATCAATTGCCCAAAGCTGCCCCTTTTTATGGCTAAGTGATCTAATATAAATAACGCGAGATGACTGATATCACCTACATACCAAACACTAGAGGACACAGCATTCAAAGATGATCTACAGTGGAGTGCAACCTCAGTGGAAATAAAATTTATGTGATCACAGTTGTTTAGCTTTATAGTCCTAATAAGCCGAAGCAATTAGCAAAATCACTTTCTGTACTGTGCCCAGTGCGTCGGAGTGCTGGTTCTCGCACACGTCTGCGACGACGGAAGATCTCCAGCCACAAAATATATTAAAAAAAAACTTCATTCAAACACAAGGACGGCAGAAGACGGTCCTCTGACTAGTATAATCTAACACTGTCTTCTCCACTCTAGACGAGGAACCCGAACTCCCAGCCACAAGGATGGAGTTCAGATAACGTCTCAGCGTGAGTATAGGACGAAGAAGTGCTCTCAATCACTGAACAATGCATACTCAACGACGACTCCCTACCCGGAGGTGAAGTCAAGAATTGTATAAGTTCGCAACAGTACAAAAAATGGTTCAAATGGCTCTGAGCACTATGGGACTTAACATCTGAGATCATCAGTCCCCTAGAACTTAGAACTACTTAAACCTGACTAACCTAAGGACATCTCATCCATGCCTGAGGCAGGATTTGAACCTGCGACCGTAGCGGTCGCATGGTTCCAGACTGGAGCGCCTAGAACCGCACGGCCACTCCGGCCAGCCCAACAGTACAGTGCCTAACCATTCTAAGTAAAAGATCTCCTGAGAGCAAAACCAGCAAGTCCGTGTGTACCAACAAAAGCTGATACTGAGAGACCATCAAACACGGGCGCTCAAAACGGAAGGCACGTTCTCTCCACCGCTGGCTTCCCAGCAAAGCTTTGTTCCTCTCCCTCGTAACTGCAGAAAGCGAATCATGTTCTCGATACCACGGAATATTCTCTCTCTCTACAGGTTCTTCCGAACACCGACCAACCACATTTTAGTCTTTTGTCGTCCAGCGTGGAAAGTTTACGAGGAAATACATATCCTTGTTAATTAGGAATACATACAATGGTACGCTTCTCAGAGTAAAAGTCGTGGGAAATAACCCAGCCTGCGTGATTTACGAAGTAACGCTTCCTCGTTCCTCTCTGCTGCGTCCAAGATTTTCAGAGTTTCGTTGTATTATAGGGTTATCCTTCCAGCCCTGCTACAACATAGGGCGGCGGCCGCCGTATTGTGCTTCAGCGCTCAGATGCCCCGACCGTCCGTCTTGTCTTCTTTTTGTGTTAACCAGTACCACCACACATGTTCCAACATCTACTAGTATAGGCAATCATTCATTACGCTGTTTCGGTAATAAAGACACTCCATCACCATTCATGCAATAAGTGTTAACAACTGTTTACAATATGTACGTGACAATGCCAGTCTTCTTTAGATATTCATATGTACGATGTACAACCTATCAAATGATACCTAATTCCGGTTGTAAATCACGGCTAAGTATGTAGATGAGTGCTTGTAAGGTGCGAAATTATAGCCACCTTACAACTTTAACAATGAACCGCTGAACTGACAACTTTTAAACAATTCGTGTGATTTCAACAACGTTTTCTCAGATGATAGCACTGAATAACACCTATCCTGCCAGAAAGCACTCATCTCTATCTGTTTTATTCACTAATATATGACGTCTTTTGTAATTTTTTATTGCGCAAATGTTTGTCAGAACAACGTATCCTCCACAGTTACACAGCAAATGAGTACTGTATGAATACATAATTTTTGTCATTCTTGTGTATATGGTGAATGAATACTGTACTATTATTACAGTGACACTGTTTAAAAATTAATTACACTTGGTAATACAGTATCATGGAGATTTAAGAAGTGGTCAGTTGTATGTGTTATCTGACACCACCATTGCGAAAGATTGTCAAAGGATGACTCTGACAGATAGGTCGAAATTATCGTTTAAATAATATTCAACGACAATCCGTTGTCATTCATTCTGAGCGCACTTGCACAAGAATAGTGGCTTATTTATTTATGGACAAATCGCGATTTACAGTCATTGTGCATGGTACAAGTGTTGCTGTACGTTTATAACATTTCTTTTATTTAATTACTGCTGCAATATATTATTTTAGAGAGGGAAAGTGGTAAAGTTAATTCAAACGAATTCTTTAGAACGTAAGTCAAATGGTTTCTGTAAAATGTAAGTTCGTTGTTTTTGGTGGGTACGGCCTTGAGCCGATGGAAAAGCAGACAGTAGGAGAACACTATGGACGTCAAGTGGAGACTGCGACTTCCTCTAGTGTAGAACCCAAGAGAGCGATTCTGGGCACTTTTTGAAAGTTCTGGAATGAGGTAGACCGATTGTGGTAACGAGTGGTAATCTATCACGGAAATATTTGAATCTGGGAGGCGAAAGGCTGCTACCATAATCAATTTCTGAAGGGACATTATATTTCGAGATGTCTAAACGTGCTTCAGAGTCGGATTCTTAACTTTTTATTCTTTTATTAGAGAACTGAGGATAGACAGAGTATGAGTCACTATTGTCTGTATCATGTGGGATAATAGTAAACTGTCATATTAAACATGAGATGGTGAACTTCTAGTGTATTTTGATTATGAAATGTAATTAGTTTTCGCGTAACTATTATTATAGTTTAATTTGAGGATTTTGCCATCATTCTGATAATGCTCCGAACGTAACGTTACTGCATTAGATAAGTATATTTTCCGTCTTTATTTTAACAGAGTATCGTGGTACCACTTGCTTGTCATCTACATCAATTAGAGACGTTAGACTGAACCGTTGTTATTAAATTAATCATGTAACTTTTATTTTGTATTTCTCTGTATTTGACAGCAGGATCATAGCTACAGATTATTATATGCAGTGAAATAGGTGCGTGGGATGAAAGCAGACATGCGAGGCTCGACGCTACGACTACATTGAGCTATTCTTTTAAACAGAGCCTTGCACAGTCCAAGTACCTAAAGTAGGAATAATTGCAGATAAAGACGCAGTTCGTTTGCTCGTATGGGATGCTGTTTGGAAGAGCATCTACACAAACAGTATCCTTTAGGTACCAGGTAGTGTGTTGCTAAGCACATCCCTGTCGCCTAGTAAGTTTGCGCAGAAAGATGGGCAAGACCATTTGAAAGTTGCATACATAACAGGTAACACATAAATAACATTTTCTGTCTTTTAGTATTATACACTGCGAATTAAAAAAATCCGTTCTGGAACTTTTATGACATAGGGTAATAAGGCTGTTGAAGCTCATTTGAAGTGCGAATAGTAATGCTGATCGATGTCATCAAAATTTAAGTACTACATCAAATATTCAGTAACCTTACATGGGGGAAGAGTAATGGTGCAGTTAATTTCGAACAGTCATGTGCACAATACCAACTGTAATAAAAAAGACAACAGGAATGCAGTTGTTACATGGTAATGCACTAGTAGGACGGAGAGTGGCCTGTAAACTGTTTAATATTGGACTGTGAATGATTCAGGTTTATGACAGTTAGTAAATGTTACAGTTTAGTGTTGTACGATACGTATTTTGCGATATAACGCGCAGTTTCAAGGCTATTTCGCTCGATTTACGTGGAATTGCTTTAATATTTACATCAAGAAATTTGAAACAAAATTGAGAGTGGAAGTGCGTCTCCTTGGGGCAAACTGTTTACGCAGCTATAGTTATAGTAATATTTTGATAGAAAGTTCTAAGTAACAGATAATACTTTCTATGAAAGCATGCTTAGTAAGGTACTGAAAGTTTATCATTTGTAGCGAAAGAGTAGTAGAGAGAGCAGTAGTAAGACATATTGTCTAATTTGTGACGAAGTAAATCTTCAACAAGCAGCAGACTGAAGAGAGAAATCACTTCAGTGTAGTTCTTCATGCCTTGCACCTAAAAAATGGATTCAAATGCTCCAACACAACTACACCCTGGATGACGTTGCTACATCAGCAAATGACGAGCAAACAAATCTAATGATGTATTAATATATTGATGAGGCCCAGGGCTCTTCTGTTTCGTAGGGATACATTCATTACAACAGTTACGGAAAAGTTTCTAGCGAACTAAATTCAGGCAGCTGACGAGGCCGCAACAACTACCGATCAGCACGGCACTCCCACCACAAAGGAAACTGTTACTCGTGTATAAATTTACAGTTTTAATTTGCCAATACATTGCTATAATATTTGGCATGTGAATTATGTTGCCTGTCACGTTGGACTTCAGACTACACAGCCAGGACTTCAGACCACACAGGCCTGTCTAGCTGGGATTGGCTGACAAAAGTAAAATGATGTTCCCCAAGTCTAAACCTACTGTTATGAACAAGAGGTCATCAGGGGGGGTATAGTCACAACAACAGGATAGTCCACATTGTTCCACTTACCAACATGCGTTGGAGTGATGGAGTAACGAAGAGCATAAGCTTTGCTCGACTCCGAACTGTCCACACAGCTTTACTTCCACCAGCATCTAATCTTCTACCTGCCACACTTCATAGACATTCTTCAGCAAAACTGTCGAAACTAGCATTCACTGAAGGAAGGATACTGGGGAGATATAGCCTAGCTCCAGCCAGGGGGATTGTTTCCATAATCAATTTTAACTCTGTAGCGGAGTGTGTGCTGGTACGACACTTCCTGTCGGCTTCAAACTGTGAATCGGACCAGGACTCGAACCCGGTACCTTTGTTGTTTGTAGGCTTGTTCTCTATCAAATGAGTTACCAAAGAACGACTCACGACTCGCCGTCACAGCTCTACTTCCATCTGTAACTCCACCCCAACCTTGGTTTGCTCATCTGGTACAGAAACTGCTCGCGAAAGGAACCCGATTAGGCACATAGTTTTAATCGGTGAGGAAGTTTCAAATCAGTGCACAGTCCGGTGCCGATGCAGCATGAAAATTCATTCTAGAAGCAATCTCCCAGCCTACGGCTAAGTCGTGTCACCGCAGTATTGTCTCTTCAGTGGTGCTAGTCGTGCAGGTCCGGCAGGAAAACTTTTGTTAAGTTCTGAAAGTAGGAGATGGGGTATCGACAGAAGTAAAGCCGTGAGGGAGAGTCGGGAGTCGCGCTTGGGTAGCTCAGTTGCTAGAGGATTTGCCAGCGAAATACAAAGCTCCTCGGCCTGCATACAGTTTCGATCTGCTACAAAGTATCTGCCGAAATCACTGTCCACGTGTCTGCACTTGTTTAGGCTTTTTAAATTAGACATGAGCATGAACAAAGCTGATTATCTAGACCGTGGTGATGACGCTGCAGTTCAACTCAGTTCCGACCTGATCTTTCGCCCGGCGCATTCACTCTGATTAATGTCTCGTTACCCCTGTGTTTTCTGCAGTGCAGCGACGTCAGACAGGGCACTTACGATATTTCAACGCTATAACGCCCAACTTCGACCAATCTCCTAGAAACCCCAATGAAGGTGAATTGACAGCAAGGTTTTCATTGAATTTCAAGACAGTATGTAACGGTATTTCGTATTTACCGTCTTTAATATTGCTTTTATTGTTTTTTCCGTGTATGATAATAATTTGGACATACTTTTATTTGAAACATCTATTTTTAATTTTTTATTTTACGAAATACAGAAATAAGTGGCTTTGTATTAGAGGTAGGCCTACATAAACTTGCTTACATTTCCAGTGTTTGTGTTTTACATCGCATAGCAGTAGTTGACAAACGTAATTCTCATATAATTTCTAAGCTATTAATTATTTATATTTTTATTCTGTAACAAATATACAAGGTGTCTCTCCAACGAGTCATCAGGCTCAATTTCTGTGGTGTTTCCCTAGATTTTTGTAATTTCGTTTTTGCATTGAGTAGCTGGAGTCAGCCGGCTAGACTCCTTGTCAAATCTTTCATACGACGCCCAGTGTCAAGAGAAAGCGTCGGTTTGTCTCACATTAGACACAAAATGATGTTTAAATCAGAATTTTACGTGCTCATGCGATACAGCGCTCCAGAATTAGCCTAGTCCGATATCCGTTTTATTGATTTGTGTTACGAAGGACAGTAAAACACAAAGAATGAACAACAATCCAGCAGCGGGTCTGCAGCGTTGCATGCTTGACGGCACCCCTCAGCAAGGGCCAATGTAGTGCTGCCGTTCCTCGAGTACTGGTTGTTCTTCGACATTTACGGTCTTTGTTAATAAAAAACGATAAAACTAATACCGCATTAGATTATTCTGGGACCTCTCTATCGAATGGGCACGTAAAATTCCTCTTTAAAAACCACTTTATTTGTAACGGAAAACAAATAGACGCTTTCCTTGGACACTGGATGTCGTATGGAAGACGTAATGACCACTATTTGTTTGGGCTAAAAAGAGTTGCACAATGCAAATACAGAAGTAGAAATATCTCCTGACGATATTAAGAGAGAGACATTGTATAGTGTTTCACTAGCCACATCTGTATGGAGGACACTGTATATTCAGAACATCCGAACTGCACTTTTTGTATATTGTTTTGCTTCCACATGAATCGCATGCAGACATTTTGCATGAGGAACTATTATAACTAATTCTATTTTGTTTGCACAATCTAACTTGGGAAGTTGAGCACCTGTACAAGTTGCTTCTTCCTTTTCGGCAGACAAAATGGTTGGAGACCTGAACTGCTGAAGGCCAGAACTCATGATTGGTACCATTAGTATTTCTACATCTTTCATTATAAAACATCACAGAGGGATGGAAGAGCCAATAATAAACTAGAACAAGGTTTGAGCATTGATCATATCCAGTTTTAGGCTACTGAAGGTAACATGTACATGCAGCCGCCTCGCCGTGGCTCTTGCTCTTTATTTGTATGACAGTTTATATACCACCTCTACGCCGAATTTTGTATTATTACAGAAATTGACTGATTCTGGAGCTTTCTTTTGTGCAGCCTCCTCAGCTTTTACACTGGAGTATACAGAACTTTAAATAATCACATTTTTCGTATTTTTCCCATGGCAGGATGTTAGAGTAACGTCACAAAATAGTACCTGAATGAAGTTCATCTTGTCTTTTCCTCGTATGGCGGCATTTCCAATCTACTCCTGCTCAAATTACAAACAATGCTTTCATCCTTCTTCATCAGCTCTTTTGCCAGCTTGAGAGAAGTATGTCTCATGTAATATTTCTCCACCTTCATAAACCAGGTTCCATTAAATGTAGGATAATATTTTCTCCCAGGCTCTTTCATTTTTCCCAAATAAGGAAAACTATTCATAACGTATTTAACTTTAGTATCTGTGAGCAGTCAGTATTCCAACAGACGCGTAAAAACTATTACACGCAGAACTGTATGAAGTTCATCTCTGTTGACTAAAAAGTGTCCCATATTTGTGTGAGAAGTGGTCAGCCGACCGCCATCGGGAAACAATGGCTGGACGTTTCTGGTTGGTTGTTGGTTTCTGTGATTGAAAGGACCGGATTACTAGGGCCATCAGTCCCATTTTCCACGAACTTTAAACACTCACAAAGAATAAAAACAAACAATGGAGATGACAAGAGACGACACAGGGCAAGAAAGACACAGACAGAGACCAGACAAACGGAATTAAAATCACACAGAGTGTGACAGTGGTTGGCCGACCATACAAACAAAAAAGGAAAAGCCAACCACTAAGAAACGCACTAAAAACCCAAGTCTAAAATCGTATGCCAAAGGCCAGACGCAACACAACAAAAGGACAAACACTTAGATCAAGCGATAAAAATCCCCTGCACGAATAAAACTCAAAACTAAATCTGCCTTTGCCACGTCATCTGATAAAAGTGCATGAAGCGTATCAGGCAGCGAAAACGTGTACCTGAGTGGAGTTAAAAGCGGGCAGTCCAACAAGATGTTGACCACCATCAGAGCTGACCTGCAGAGACATAAAGGTGGGTCCTCGTGGCGCAATAAGTAACTGTGCGTCATCCGAGTGTGGCCAATGGTAACAGGCAGAGGGGAACAGAGTGCTTGCGGGAGGCTTGCAGGGGGTGCGCCACACACCAGAAGCCTCCTTGAAGGCCCGAAGTTTGTTGGGTGAAGGCCGGGTGCGCCATTCTTCACCCCAGGTGCCAAGTACCTTCTGTCACAATACTGACCTGAGGTCACTCATTGAAAGGCCACTCTCCAAGGCTGGTGCACCGACAGCCTGTTTGCCCAGGGTGTCAACACCTTCATTTCCTGGGATGCCGACCTGACCCAGGTTCCACACAAATACCACGGAGCGGCTGCAACGAGCAAGAGTATGGATGGACTCCTGGATAGCTATCACCAGACGAGAGAGTGGAAAACACTGGTCGATAGCTCGTAAACCGCTCAGGGAGTCACTACAGATGACGAAGGACTCAGCTGAGGAGGAGTGGATATGCTCTTGGGTGCAAGAGATGGCGACCACCTTGGCAGTGAAAACACCGCAGCCAGCTGGCAATGAGCGTTGTTCATTATGGTCCCCCAGAGTAAGAGCATAACCGACGCGACCAGCAACCATCGAACCATCGGTATAGAACATGTCAGATTTCGAAATGGACCAAGTATTGAAAGAAAGTAGCGGCGGAGGGACTCAGGAATGACAGAGTCCCTCGGGCCCTGTGCCAGATCGAGCCGAAGGCATGGGCAGGGCACACACCATGGGGGCAGACGAAGAGGGGCCCGGAAAAGAGGCAGAAGAGGGAAAATCTCAAACCCAGAGAAAAAAGGCATAATGCGAACTGCGATCGTACACTCTGATCGGGGCCTCCGTTCCAGAAGATGGACGACCGAGTTGGGGAACAGCAATGGCAACTGGGATGTCAGGGCAAGCTACAAACATGAGCAGCATAAGTTTCAAGTAGCTGGTGGCGCCAGATCCGCAATGGAGGGACACCAGCCTCCACAAGTATGCTGTTGACAGGGCTTGTCTGGAAAGTTCCAATGTCGAGTTGAATCCCACTGTGAAGGGTGGGGTTAAGCAACCGCAAAATGGGAGGTGATACTGAACCCAAACTCAGGCTCCCATATTCTAAAAGGGACTGAATTAACACCTGATACAGCCGTAGAAGGGCAGACCGATCGGCATCCCAGCTGGTGTGACTGAAGCAACGAAGAGCGTTAAGATGCCGCAGCCACGTTCGCTTAAGCTGCCAAATATGGGGCAGCCAAGTCAACCAGGTATCGAAAACCAATCCCAAAAACCGATGCGTCTGCACCACAGCAAGAGATTCGTCGTCAAGATAAAGCCATGGCTCAGGGTGAACAGTAAGACGCTGGCAGAAATGCATAACACAGGTCTTGGAAGCCGAAAACTGGGAGCCATGCGCTACAGCCCATGACTGCACCTTGCTGATACCGCCCTGCAGCTGCCTTTCAGCAGCTACAATGCCAGTGGAGCTATAGTATAGACAGAAGCATACAAGGAAGCTGAGACAGACTTTCCCACCACCGCAGCGAGATCATTATTTACAATTAAAAGAGGCGGACACTTAAGACAGATCCTTGCAGTACCACATTCTCCTGAACTTGGGAGGAACTATGGGGGGCTGCAACTTGCACTCGAAAGGAACGAAGCGAAAGAAAATTTTATATGAAAATCGGGAGCAGACCCCGAAGACCCCAACCATGAAGCATGGAGAGGATGTAATGTCGCCATGTCGTATCGTACCCCTTCCGCATGTCAAAAAAGACAGCGACCAGATTCTGACGGCAGCCAAAGGTCATACAGACGGCAGACTCCAGGCACACCAGATTATTGGCGGCAGAGCGGCCCTTATGGAACCCAGCCTGTGACGGAGCCGGAAGGCCTCGAGACTCATGTAGCCAACTCAGCCTCCAGCTCACCATGCGTTCTAGCATCTTGCAAAGAACGTTGTTGAGGGTAATGGGGCGGTAGCTGTCCACCTTCAATGGGTTCTTGCCAGGTTTCAACATGGGGACTACAATGCTTTCCCGGCATTGTGATGGGAACTCACCCTCAACTCAGATATGTTGAAATGGTGTAGGAGGCGTCACTGGCAGTCCACCGAGAGATGTTTGAGCATCTGACAGTGGATGCGATCTGGCCAAGGAGCCATATCAGGACAAGCAGCTAGAGCACTATGGAATTCCCACTCACTGAATGGAGCATTGTACGATTCAGGGTGGCGCATGTGAAATGAAAGGCTTCGACGTTCCAACCACGATTTCAGGGAGCGGAAGGCCAGTGGGTAATTCGCAGAAGTAGAACTCTGAGCAAAGTCGCGCAGTGACAGAAAAGGTGGCGGCAATTGGGCTATCAGCGCAGCCAGGACATGCTGCGGGACATCACCTTCTGGTAGAAGATAAACTGCAGACAGTAACAGCCTGAGGCGTCCACACCCCAACAGCAACAGCCTCTAAAGGTGTTTGTAGAGGGATACACTCGCTGTAAAGAGAGTGAAGGATGTAGATGCAAACACCACCAGATACCCTCTCATAAGCTGCCCGGTCGATAGCCACAGAGGGCGGGGATTCGCATCGCCGGAAACGAAGTTTCCTGAAGAGCAATGCAGAGGAAAGGGTGAAGCCTGAGAAGTTGTCAGAGCTCAGCAAGATGGTGGAAAAAACCGCTGCAGTTCCACTGGAGGATGACATTGTCCATGGCTGAGAAAGGCGTTAATGAACCTAGGAGGTTACGCAACTGGGTCACCTGCTCCCACCTATTGTGTACCTACGGGAGCGACATCCATCATGTCTGAGGGACTGGCGAGATATAGGTCCTCAGCGGACGCCAGAATCTCCACCTCATCTTCAGATGCAGAGCTGGTAGGTAACAATGATGGTCGGGGTGCCACCGAAATTTCCTTCATCTTAGGGGTCTTTGGTTTTGATTTCTCGCGCTGATCCTTGGGTTGCTCTAGCTGGGAGGGCTTCTTTGATCCAGTCTCTTTGACTGAAGAGGACCGCATAGCACTACGACCAGCTTCCTGGGGCTTCTTCAGCCAATGGTGGGTACCTGGTTTGCTACTGGTAGGAACCTGGGAAGGTTGAAAAATGGTTCAAATGGCTCTGAGCACTAAGGGACTTAACTTCTGAGGTCATCAGTCCCCTTGAACTTAGAACTACTTAAACCTAACTAACCTAAGGACATCACACACATCCATGCCCGTGGCACGATTCGAACCTGCGACCGTAGCGGTCATGCGGTTCCAGACTGTAGCGCCTAGAACCGCTCGGCCACCCCGGCCGGCAAACCTGGGAAGGGAGAGACCCAAGAGAACTCTTCCTAACGAGAGAAGACGAAGAAGACTTATGCTTCGCTGGCTTAGAAGTGTGGATGGATGTCCCTAATGGTTGGGGGGGGGGGGGGGGGGAGAGCTCCTAAGATAGGCAGTGTGGGAGCAACAGGGAGGGAAGTGCCCCCCACCATCAAAGGGGAGCTGTGGTCTTTCGGCTCTGAGACCTGACTGTATTTTGTGTAATGGATGGAGCTGTAACAGGTGTGACAGTGGCAGCATAAGAAGTTGTCATGCACACGGAATGAAGCAGTTCAAATTTCTGTTTAGCCTCAGTGTAGGTCAGTCTGTCCAGGGTCTTATATTCCATTACCCACCTTTCCTTCTGTAGAATCTTACAGTCCAGTGGGCAAGGGTGATGGTGCTCTCTGCAGTTAACACATATGGGAGGCGGGACACATGGAGTATCAGGATAGGACGGATGACCACAATCACCATATATGAGGCTGGAAGCATAGCAGGAAGACATATGGCTGACCTTCCAACATTTTAAGAACTACATTGCAGGAGGGATGTATGGGTTGACATCACAGTGGTAGACCATCACCTTCACCTTGTCGGGTAATGTGTCACCCTTCAAGGCCAGGATGAGGTACCGGTGGCAACATGATTACCCCTCTAACCATGGTGGACGCGCCGGACGAAATGGAAACCTCGTCGCTCTAAGTTGGCGTGCAGCTCGTCATCGGACTGTAAAAGAAGGTCCCTGTGGAAGATAGTGCCCTGGACCATATTTAAGCTTTTATGTGGCGTGATAGTAACAGAAACATCCCCCAGTTTCTTACAAGCGAGTAATGCCCGAGACTGGGCAGAGGATGCTGTTTTTATCAAGACTGACCCGGACCGCATTTTTGACAAGCCCTCCACCTCCCCGAACGTGTCCTCTAAATGCTTTACAAAGAACTGAGGCTTCATGGATACAAAGGATTCCCCATCGGCTCTCATACATACTAGATACCAGGACGAATACGTCTCGCTGTCATTCATAGCTTTTCGTTCCTCCCATGGCGTGGCCAGGGAGGGGAATGATTTGGGGTCATACATTTTCGCATTAAAGTGAGCCCTCGAACGCTTAGCGACTGCCTGTGGTTGGCCATCAGCAAGAGAAGATGTGCCACGCTTCATTGGGTGTCATCCACCCTGATGCCACCCATTCCGACCAAGGGCCCTCCCCACAGGCGCCACCCAGCCACAGCGAGGGCCACCTGGCAGGATGGTGACTTCCGGGAGCCGCTATGCCCCAGGGAGATAGGCATCTACTCCTTGGCGTACGTGGGGAGTTAATGGCGCAGGAGTCAGCAGAGCAATCCCTGTGTGGTCAGGGTCTACAACCAACAGGGTACATGGCGGCCACGCCACAATGGACTGGCTACCGTGCTGGGTGTTAGGTGCAATGAAGTCCATGAACGTCGTGTCCGCAGAAAGCAACACTGCACAGTGCCTGGTGGAAATCGCACGCAGGAATGTATCCCCGCCCAAGAGATGGAGAACGAGCGGGACTGCAATGCGACGACGAGAATGCTGGCTAAAGGTCTGGCTGCACGATGGACAAAACGCGCCACGTAATGTGCCCTTCCCTAATTGGCTCGCTCTTCGGAAGAATTTGGAAATATGGAGGTCAAACACTACAGGAGACCATCACATAAAGGCCAACATGTGTGAGACTCCCTTTAGTCGCCTCTTACGGCAGGCAAGAATACCGTGGGCCTATTCTTACCCCCGAACCTTCCGGAGGTGGGCGTTTCTGTTATCAATCTTCTTCATAAAGTAATGACTTCACTCGATTTCTCTAGTGGAGGCCCTCTTAGAGTGTTGCGTGATATAATTTCTCCTACCTCCAAGTCTAAAATTAGATAATTTAATGATAGACTATTATCCCCTTTTGTGGTGCACGCATTAGAAGTTTTCCAGGGGTTCGCCAGGGGTTGTGTCGACCACTGCAAACTACACCATGCTCTAATTTTGCCCGTAAAGATATTTTTACACTGCCCTTTAAACTTCCAAAATTCTTAGAACCCCCACCATGATGACTCGTATTTCTTGTGCGCACTTTTTCCCTACTGCGCGGCAACGGCTCCACGTAACCACTGCCAGCTACCATCAATTCTGATTATTACATTCGGTCAACGTTCAGACATCTGATTATCCCCAGCTTCGATCACAATGCTTTTTACAACTGCTTAACAAAGTATGTGGCTTTTACTTCCCCCCACATTCTGTTAATAGAACAAATTTTCTGTACCACATGGCCTTAGGTTCTGGATGGGTCATTACCTTTTTACGAGTTATCAGTACTTTCTATCTTACATCAACACTTAATACAGCTGACAGCAAGAAAAACGGAGGCCTACTGTTGAGACAGTGAGTATATACACCTCGACGTCAAGCAGGACTGATGGTACAGAGGCTGGCAGTGCTGTATTCTGCCTTGGTGTGATGATATCGTCACCTAACAGTGGACTTTGTCCGCAAACCTCAGAAATTTAGCCTCTAAATGGTGCCTGAAGTCCACCAATTTCATGCTAAGTTACAAAGTTAGTTTGCGATCTAGCACAGGTTCCATTCTGAGATTACTTTCCCGAGATAGGTCATAATTTTTTTTTCTCCTCCCTGGGAGAGGTTGGAAGCTTGTAGCTATTTTTTTATCACGTTTTATATATACAAAATCGTTACACTGACCTGTTTCCTGCAATTTCTGTACTACCCTATTACAATCATTTAACCATCAAGAATCGTTGTGACTTCAATGTAATAATTGTCCTTGCTCCTTGGAGCACCACTGTCACGCTTGTTGACGGTGAAGGTACCCCTTTCTCGAAGCCGTTGCGTAATTGTGTCGATAAGTGTATGTGATGGAGTCGGCCGTTGTGGGTAACAATGTTAACAAAGACCACGAACATCTCTTCCATTACCCTGAGCTTCGCTAAACTGATGGATCATGTCGATGTACTGAGCAAACGTGTACTCAACTATGTTGCTCTAGTGCACACAGATGCTTGAATGAGTCTCGAACCAGGTGAGAGAAGTAAGAATGATCACCAGGGACGCCAATGCGTTCCGATTCTGACAGCAAGGTTGGGAAGATTTTGCTATGGTAGGGAGAACAATTCCTCTACTAGCGGTATAGAAAACTGCTGAATGGTCGTTGGTGTAAGTGGACCTGCTGCAGTACACCTCCTTAATGCATACCACACGTGCACGGTGGGTTTTATGTCGGGGTAATGGACAGTTCGGTCCACTCACCGAATATCGTCTCGCTGCAACTAACGCACCACCTGCGCTGTTACACGTGGTTACCCATTGACCCCCACACAAATTTTCTCAGTGCCGAATGTGCCCCTGATTAAACACACATGGGAAGGAGCACAGTGTCACCCTGAGAAGTGATCTCCGGGTTTCTTTGGCTACCGTAAGGTGATATGCAAATGAACTATGTGCTGAACTCGGAATTCTATTATAAATTCCCCCAATGTGATTCTTGTGCGCTTAATGACACCTGACTGTGCAGTAGAGGCTTCTGTTGAAGAATCCGATTGGGTGAGGTCTCTTGCCACATAGAAAGATGTGTGTGTGTGTGTGTGTGAAATCTTATGCGACGTACCTGCTAAGGTCATCAGTCCCTAAGCTTACACACTACTTACCTCAAATTATCCTAAGGACAAACACACACACCCATGCCCAACGGAGGACTCGAACCTCTGCCGGGACCAGCCGCACAGTCCATGAATGCAGCGCCCTTAGACCGCTCGGCTAATCCCGCACGGCCCTCATAGAAAGCAGTGATGGAAATAAATTATTAATATCAAGTTAACTCCAACAAAATTTTTGACTAGTTAATAGGAGAAGGTTAGTGTGTCAATGTTGGTAGTCTAAAACACTGAGAAAGGTAATCAGATTTATTCAATTTGAGAATTTACATACACTCGTAAATCGCATTAACGAGGTGATGCCTCTTGAATGTGGACAGATTAATAACTTAATAAGCAGAAAGGAGTATAACATGAATCTACAATCATAAATCTTAGAGACGCTGATTGAAACTTTCCCTTAACTGAGTGATAGCACAAGTTCTAGGCCACGTAGTTTCCATCTGTATGTAATCACAGAAATAATGCTAGAATGTGCTGTGATGCTCAATAGGTAAATATCCACCCATTTACTTCTATGAACTGCAAGGTTGATGGTGCTGCTGCCGAAGCAGCGTGTATTACCTATTCTGCTCACCTGCTCCATGACAGGGTCCCCAGCCAATGGTGCTCGTCGTGTTGTTATGCCGATTAGGTGTGATGTCTGTGCAGCCACAGTGGCATGCGTACGTGTCACAATTCGGCGAAATTATCTGGAGTTCCGCATAAGGTACCCAGCTACTACCTAATTACTCTGTATCGCCCGACACAGAGAACTGCGTCCTTACTGGATGGGCGCTGAAACGCAACTGTCCTTTCTACCAAAAACTTAGCGAGGCGTGCCGCTCCGCTAGTGTGGTTGTCCAATGGCAACATTTTAATACATTTTTCACCAATGAGTGCTACTTCCGCTTGACTGCGAATGCGCGGGAAACACCGCTTACGTTGCTTCGATTTGGCCAATCGTGGTCGCCTGCGGGAGTCGCCGCTCGTCCGAAGAACTTTGCAGACGCTTCCTTGGCGCCAACATCTAAACTGACACTTTCCGCTCCTCTGTCCCACGCTCAAAATGTACGGAGTGGGGATTCGCGGAGGTACATTCCTTGCTGGCAATGTCGCCTGCGACGCTTTTGTGAACTCAGGGCGACATGGCTGAGGGGGACTCAGCGTTTCCCGGCGTTATTCACTTTGGGGAGAAATTCTGCTTGTGTCGCAGTGTTATTCAGTAAATGCCGCCTGCCTATCACGCGGCATCAAATTCCTGCCGCTAGTGACTGCACTGCTGAAGGTTCTAAAATTCTACCTTTGGGTAACACGCTGTTGCTTTCTCGCTACCGACATCCTGCGTACAATCCCACATGAATCTCCATCAGCAAAAATTATTTTCACTTAACGTAGCTCAGCGCAGTCTCATTGCTCGACCCTTAGCCATCTCTGTTAGTAAAGCCCGATGAACCACAAATTTATTCACATCCACGTTGCTACTTGTCATTACTGCCCAAATTAATTGTTCCACAATGTAAAGTGGCATTCCTAGTGCATAGCCCATATATCTTGCCACCTTGCGTTGGCTCCTCCGAAACAATAGAGTTTTGTGCCATTCTGTACAAAGCTTAGAGTTAAATAGATGTGGTACAGGCCAAATAAAGTTCAGCATGAGTAGATTACATACATCATAATTGGTACAAATGCCAATAATAAAGCAAAGAGAAAAGATTTGGTGCCAGTCCGCATAGTGCAGCATGTGTGGACAAATCTAGATAAAATGCAAACAGAAAATGTACTAAAGTAAATATAATAACGGATAATAATGACGTTTGTATATGAATAAAGGGCTGCCCTAGGGCTCATCTCTCTCGACATTAAGGGCGACGAAACGCGGCACAATGTCTGGGAAGACGAGTAAATATACTGACATAGTGGTCACACAGTGAAGAGTGTAACATCATCCAGCACTGTAACTTTAGCGAGGGAGCCTTAAGAATTAATATCTGAGATAAATGACTTATCCTACGATTAAAGAAAACAAACACAAAATAATGTCAATGAACACTAAAGATTCGTGACATGTAACATGTAAAGATTTAATAGTCCATAAATGGAACTGACTGTGCTAGAACATGTGGGTGCACACCCCAAATTTATGATACAGATATAGGTACAAATTGAGGTACGCTAGACATGAGCAACCAAACAAATGTGTGTAATGTCTAATTATCAAGTTGAGACACGGATACAAGGAAACCGATGACATGTAAGTCAATCTTTGGTGATTCAATAATAATAAAAATTTGACATTGGTTAATTAGAAAGATATTATAACACAGAGAGACATTTGTTACGCCTCCTTTAGGATTGTGTCGAACACGAGTATATTCTAACAATTCAATTAAGACAAAGACTGCACACAAAAAACCTCAACACTCACTTGCAGTGTACACGCGTTAAGTGGTGTGTGGCGCTTCGTGCTCTTGACAGGGCGGGTGCAGAGCGTGGTGGCAGGGAGCGCATGGCGTGAAGATATGTAGTGGATACCTCTGTTGCTGCGTTGATCGCCGTTGTACTGTTCTGCTGAGCGGCGCGTGCCGTCTGTCAGCGAGTCTGGGAGGCCCTCGGCCCAAGTGTAAATCGTCCGTGGTGTCCTGTGACGCAGTGGAAGGTTTCCCCAGGGCGCGGCCAGGAAGTGGGTCACTGGCCGACTGTAAGCCTGGTAGGGCGTGCCGAGCGGTGGCAGGAGCTGCAAGGCAGTTCTGCGACACTGGCTGGCCGCCCGCGTCGGCCGCATTCCCGATGAAATGGACAGCTGTCCAGGTGGAAGCTGGGTCCGACTTCACTAGGCTTCCCGTCCTAAGAAGCGGCCTGGGGCCGCGTGCCGTATTGTCTGCCTCCTCTCTCCTGGCTTGTGGCAGGAACCTGTTGGTCCCTCCTCCGCATGTCCTGCACCATCGCCTCTGGCTGCGTCTGTGCTGGGAGCAGCGCTGGCGGCTTGCGGTTTGCTAGGCATGAAATACACCAGACGAAGGTCCCACACCTGAGTGCCTAACACCTCTCCAGCAAAATTCCGTTTTCCCACAAAGTGCACGAACGACACCGCCTTCATCGGGTCTTCAGCCAATCACAGGGCTCTAGAGGTGCTAAATCTCCCTTCCCACACAACTGCACAAACTCATGTCGAAACAAGGCAAGAGGTAAGAAACCTGCATCTCTGGAAAAGAGAAACCGCCAGTTACTTGCTTTTTTAAGTTTTCACAGAGGGTGAAGGTTATTTTCTATGAAGTCGTGCTGCTTCCCACAGTAACATGTGAACAGATACAATCTTAAAGTTCTTTATCTAAATCGCTGGTGTCTTGGAGCTTGTTAGTCCTGTCTATGAGATGTAATAAAGATTCTATCCCTAAACGTTTCTCAGACGCCAGAGCTCTTATACAAATAAGGTGGCCGATGGAAGTGGTTCACAGTATTGGCGAGAACTAAAGCTTGTGAACTTTTGTTGCACATGTCTCTGCACACAGTGCCTGGTTTATGACACCACTGTGTAGACGCATTCCTTCAGACCATCATAACCAGCCCAGGCTTGGGCTAGCGGCACGGCAGGTATCACGGCATTGTTCTGCTGGAGACCTGTCTCCATGAGGGGCCGCTCTGTCTGCCCTGTATGGCTGTGGGCCTGTCCGACAAGATTTACTGATGGATGGGCTCGCCACCAATTGCTTTCAACTCCCAACATGCTGTTTCTGTGAGTTATGAATAATAAAATTACCTCATGCTTTTAGCGCCCTACCAGGATCCATCAATGTCTGCTCAGGCTATTATCTTTCTAGAGTCTCGCTCAAGGTGTGTCATGTTGTAAGAAAATCTTCAGTAATTTTCCGAGTACGAAAAATAGATTAGAGGGTGACTTCTCCTTTCTCAATCTCACTGACGCTTTTACTACCACTTTTTCTGTTTCCACGTTCCCCTATGTGTAATTATAAATAAAAGCCCTCTCGCGTTCATAAGATTTGTTACGATGTTATCCATGATGTCGGTGCAGATATGAATTGTTTGTGACCAACCAATGCATAGTTTTCAGGTATTTGACGTGTGACATGAAATGCTATTTTAACTCTGACCCCTATTCGTATATCTTGGATTTGCGACGTTCGGTTTATTTGTTATATGAAATATACTAACATTCAGTCAATACTTCGCATGAGTTTATTCAGTCATGATACCGAGATACTATGGCGACACATTCCACACATACACAAAATGCTCTCTTCCTTTTGTCATTGAACTGTGTGCCGCTCGTTAGAAACATGGATCTAGAAAGTACTGCTTCAGCTGAGCCAACTACACTGCTAGGACCCTGTGCATTATTTGGAATTCGCTCGCTCAGCAGCTGAGCTCGTTCCCGCTACGCATACAACCGAAGTCTCGCCTCATTCTGAAGCCTTTAATGGACCAGTGGTCTCGTGCAAAATTAGTACCTTTTGTTTCATAGATTTTAAAGTATACTGTTTACATTATTTCAACACCTTTTTGAATTGAAACCTTCGATCACAGCTAGGTATTTAGACGATCTAGCGCGCCTGTTGGACATAATGTGGCACGATATCCCTCGGGAGGTGATCTAACAACTGCACGAATTAAAGCCAAGCTGACTAACAGCTTCAATAAGGGCCAGAGATGGACTAACGCTTTATTGACTAGCTCGATTTGTGGCGCTCTTTCTCTTCAATAAATCACCCAACATTTCTGAAGCTGTGTTCATTGGTCTTTCTGTACATGTACATCGCATCTATCGATTTCTGCCCCATTCGGATAATTCCACTGTGGTGCGTCGATTTCTTTGTCTTAGAGCATATTTAGTGCACCGATATTTCAGCGGCATAGCAGGATATCCAGATCCCTACTTCTTTGAATCTTGTTTCAAGATAGCAGGATATCCAGATCCCTACTTCTTTGAATCTTGTTTCAAGATCTATTGGTCACTCGCCCCTTAGCTACACTCCGTAAATCGTTCCAGGCACTTCTCTAACCTTTTTTCAGCACTACATGCGAAGCTGATCCACTCGGTACTACCAAGTGAAAAAGCCGTTAACATTCATATTTGTAAAGGGGGCTCTCCTCACATTCTCTTCGAACCATCCGTAATGGAAATTCTGATTCGCCTATTTTGTGTCTATCTTTGTACTGTTTTATAATGTGTTTATGTGTTGCTGTTTTATTACAATTTGGATGTTAATATGTTTTACTAGCTCCGCTGTTGTATATATACGACGTTACCGCAATGCTACATTGCTGCTCCTGTCCTGCGAACTATCCTGTCGGGGTCACAATGATGCTAACAACCTATTCTTATATATGTGCCACTATGCCGGAAGCTGCCGATCTCGTCATTATCTACGACGAGCTGAACGCCACTGTTCACCTCAAAAATGGTTCAAATGGCTCTGAGCACTATGCGACTTAACTTCTGAGGTCATCAGTCGCCTAGAACTTAGAACTAATTAAACCTAACTAACCTAAGGACATCACACACATCCATGCCCGAGGCAGGATTCGAACCTGCGACCGCAGCGGTCACGCGGTTCCAGACTGAAGCGCCTTTAACCGCACGGCCACACCGGCCGGCTCTGTTCACCTCGTTAGTGTATTCAACTGGTGATTCTACAGTGGGATCAGACTTTACAGAGGGAAGCTGGACACACAGTTACTATTCTAGGTTGACTAATCTACGTTTCCAACCATGAATCTGTGGAGCTTTCATCTAGTTTTCGGTAATTTTTTATTTACCTAAATGTTTGGCACTACAGTCCACAGCCGTCTGCGGCTTCCACGTTTTTATGTGAGTCGGGTACATGTACTAAACAAGCTCAGGTCCTAACAAGGCCCATGAGCATTTTATGGGATCCAAGAGTTGAAAATGGCCCCAGATGTCTTCGATAGTGATAGGTTTTGGCGCTTTCACCATGGCTCAGGTGGGCCTTATTAAGCACTGTCATACTTGTACCAAAATTTGACTGTTATTGGAAGCTTTACATTGATATGCGTAACGCTAATACATATTTAATTGTTAACATTTTCCTGCAAATCCCATGCGACAAGTGTTTGTAATCGCTAAATTAAATCTAAATTATTTTTATGCATTTTTACAGTGCTGTTAGTTAGTCGTTGCAAGAAATGTCAAAATAAAACATTTTAATTTTATATTCCCTGCTTGAAGACTCTCTGAGGTGTTTCCATTACAGATAAATAAATGTATAGTTTTTAGTAATTTTAATTGAAGTACTCTAAAGAATTATATTCATGAATTTACAACTGTCACTCAGAAGGTTAGTTAGTTAGCTAGCTAGTTAGTAACGTGTTCCATTGATCAATAGCGGGGAAACCATTATGATGTGGAACGTGTCAAATGCACAATAAATGCGCACAGGAACCAAGTTCTTCTTTTCTTTTTTCTTTTTTTTTGCTTACATTGTAGTGTTGTGCCTAAATATTTCTGTTATCTATCCCATTCCCTTAAATGGCACAAAAAGCATATATTATATCTCTAGATTTATTTACTCATATTCCAGAATTCATCTCTGGTATAGAAGGAGTTGTCAAGGAGGTATGATTTCAATTTGTTTATGAAACTATTACTGCTGTCTGTCAGATATTTTATTTCATATGGTAATTTATCAAAAAGTTTTATATCAGCATATTTTACCCCTTTCTGTGCCAAAGATAGGTTAAGTAAAGGATAGTGTAGGTCTTTCTTTTTTCTGGTATTCTAATCATGAATGTTGTTGTTGATTTTATACTGGTCCATGTTGTTGAGAAAAAATTTCATTACTGGGTAAATGTACTGTGAGGCAGTTGTAATAATTCCTAACCTTTTAAACAGATGCCTACAGAATGTGCGACTATGAATCTCACATATTATTCTAACTACTTTGTTTTGAGCAGTGAATATCTTTTGCCCAAGTGTTGAGTTGCCCCAGTATATTATTCCATATGACATCAGAGAGTTGAATTATGCAAAGTATGCTAGCATACTAATTTCTACATCTTCAAAATTGGAAATTATTCTGATTGCAAAAGTTGCTGAACCTAGTCGCTTTAGGAGATCCAAAATATGAATTTTCCTATTCAGTTTCTCATCCACATGTACACCCAAAAACTTAGTATTTTCTACCCTGGCTACTGACTTCTTTTGATGTGTTACGTTTATTGAAGGAATTATACTTTTTGCAGCAGAAAACTGGATGTACTGAGTTTTTTTCAAAGTTCAGAGCAAGCCCATTCGCAGAAAACCAATTAATCACTTTTCCAAAGGCCTTATTTATATCATTTGCTATCGGACTTTCTTTTACTGGATTAATAATTATGCTAGTATCATCAACAAACACTGTCAGTTCAGCATCTTGTTTCACACAACAAGGGAGATGATTCACACATATCAAGAACAGGAGGGGACCAATGGTCGAACCTTGTGGAACACATAATGTAATTTCACTCCAGTTAGATGAAGTGACAACCTCCTTTGAATCACTTGAAGCATATAAAGAGACTTTTTGCTTCCTTCTCTGTAGATATGATATAACCACTCATATGCTGTTCCATTTATACCATAGAATTGTAATTTCTCTAGCATAATGTTATGGTTCACACAATCAAATGCTTTGGATAAGTCACAGAATATTCCTACTGGTGACATTTTACTATTTAATGACTCTATGATGTGGACTGTGTAATTGTATATTGCTGTCTCAGTGGAACAGCATTTCTGAAATCCGAACTGTGATTTATTAAGTATCCCATTACTGTTGAAATGGCTAACTACTCTTGAGTACATTACTTTCTCAAAGACTTTTGAAAATGCTCTAAACAAGGATATTGGCCAGTAATTATTGACATCTGTGTTTTCCCCCTTCTTGTAGAGAGGCCTCACAATGGGATATTTTAACCTGTCTGGAAAAATACCCCAAGTCAGTGATGTATTACATATGTGACTCAAAACATCAGCTGTAATTGCTCCACATTGTTTTAATAACTTGTTAGAGATGTCATCTACTCCAACAGAAAATGTATTTTTCAAAGATATAATAATTTTCCTTATTTCACAAGAGGTTGTTAAATGAAACTTAATTCGTTTAAAATTTTTCAAAACTGACTCTTCCATGTACTGCCTGGCTGTTTCTTTTGAAATATTCTCACCAATTTTTTCTCCTACACTTAAGAAGTGATTGTTAAATACATTGGCTATCTGTCTACTGTTGGTTAAGATGGTCTCATACTCTTTACCAGTAATACTACCTACCCTAGTGGTTACTTTTCCTCTCTCCCTTCTAACAGCATTCCATACTGATTTGATTTTATTGCTGGAGTTATTAATTTCTTCTCTAGCATACATATTTCTTCATTTCCTTACAGCTTTTCTGAGTATGTTACAATAATTTTTATAGTGTAAAACTACTTCTGCATCTTTACTTGTTCTTGCTGTCTTATGCAATTTTCTTTTTCTTTCTGCAGACATTTTAATACATATAGTAATCCAAGGTTTCTTTCTAAAGTTTGTGGTGTTACATTTGGTAAATTTCTTTGGAAAACCATGTTCAAACAGGGATATAAATTTATCAAGATATATTCTGCATTTATCATTGGCACTTGGCTCATTATATACATCCTCCCAGTTTACATTTCCTAAACTTTCTCTGAAGTGATCTATAGATACCGGGTTGAGCACCCTCACACTTTTACTTAATGGTTTCTGAAGTGTACACCCTGTTAGGTTTTGTGGGTTAATCAGTTGTGCATCATGGTCAGATAATCCATTTACCACAGGGAAAGCAGGTGTTTGTTCTACCCTCTTGCTGTACAAATACGTTATCTATTAGAGCACTACCGTCCTGCTCTATACGTGTAGGGAAATTGATTACTGATTCTAAATTGCATGTTGTTAACAACACTTCTAGTTCACTTTTCCTATCAGAATTGCTTAGAAAGTTAACATTGAAATCACCACAGATTAATAACTTCTTCTTTTTGTCTGACAGACAGCATAATAGGGAGTCAAACTTTTTTATGCATAGCTCCCAATCTCCTAGTGGATACCTGTACAATGTTGCTAATATCAACACAACATTATGTAGCTGAAGTTCACATGCTCAAACCTCAAAGTGCTGATCAACACAAAATTTGCTTACTTCAACAGTTCTGTATTTATACCCCTGTTTTATGCTAATGGTAACTCCTCCTTTATCCATAATGTGTGACTTAAGTAAAAATTCTTATTTGTGGATGGAGCAACAGAAACAACCAGCAACGTGGGGCACGGATGATTTAAATAGAGCGGTGGGAGGTGTTCTGAAGAGATGTCTGTTAGAAGCGCATCAAAAACATACAGGATACCCATACGGACGTTACGCAGCCACGTAATTTATCCATCTTTCTTGGATGATGTTCAGGAAAGAGAGCTCCGACGATGTGAATTTGTATTCTGTGAAAAGCATAGTTCGCAGAACCTATCTAATGGGAATAAGGGAGTGGGTGAAAACAAGTGAGTCAAGCTCTTCCTACAAATGCATCCAGACTTTGCAAGAAGGAAGACACAACACACGACTCCAGGAAGAACTCTAAACTAAACAGGATGATCGTAAATGATCATTTCTGAAAATGGAAAGTGGTCTTGTCGGTACAGGAGTTATCTGACAAAATCTACATCATCTAGAGTATCTTTGAAAAGGGACGTTACTCTGATTATATAAGTTTCCCAAAGTTTTGGCGATGAAAGTAAGAAGCGCTTGCACCTCATGTCTCCAAAACGTGAGGGAAATGTAACCGTTGTATCATGTGGCAATGCAGTAGGACAGGCTACTCCTCTAATGGTGCTTCTGAAAGGAAAGCGACGCAACGCACACTGGGAAGACCATTTTCCACCTGGAACGGCGCTAGAAGTAACAAATGACCTCTCAATGAACGCTGCTACATTCATCTAATGGGTACATCATTTTGCAAAATACAAGACCACAAAATATGTTGTTTTGATATTTGATAGAGCATCGTCGCATTTGGACCCTGAAACTTGTGACATTTCTGAAGACCACAATATCAGACTTTTCTGCTTTCCCAGCAACACCATCCAGGAGCTGTAACCCGTGCATAAATCAGTATTTAAATCGTTTGTGTCTTACTGGAATGACGAAGTTCAACTGTAGCTCTCTACACACAGAGAATGAAAAGAGAGCAATTAATACATGTGTCCTTGCAAACATCTTCAACGAGTGGCTGTCAAAAGCAGCATCCCCTGGCCAGAAGTTAAACTAGACTCTGTATTCCTTCCCTCCCGTCCATCACAGCATCCTGATCCACAAGAGGGCATGTCATCTGCCTCTGAAACAGTTAAACGACCAGAAACACCATTAATTCCAAGTGTTCCCAAAGAAAGAGACGCCAGTCCGGTGATTTCAGCTCATCTGAAACTGAGGCATATCTAGTAAAGGACAGTTCAAGTGACTTCAGGGTTGAAGACACTGGCATAGCTGAAGATCTCAAGTGTTCCTTCCATAGAATTGTGCAAACCTCAGAGATGAAGAAGAAAAACCGAAACCGGCGGAAGGAGGCATTGAATAAAGAGGTGCAAGTCGTATGGAAGGCACTATTCACTATAAGACAAAAGCAACGTGGTGCCAACAAAAACAATGGGTGTGAAGCAGATCCACCTCGCAAATGAAATCCAGTGCTAGTGAAGAACAACCGCAAGAAAAAAATCAACAATAATTACTCCGCTGAAGTAATCAGCGGCTGGGCAACTAAGGAACTGTTCCACGATATTTCCTAGTTTTCTAACGTGTGCTGTGAAGATAGAACAGCTCACATGAGGCTCTGCAAAAAGTGTGGGAAGCATGTGAATGAAGATTGTGTACGGATAACACCCAAAAAGAAAATGCGGAGCATCCTGTGTCCCTCGTGTGAGAAATGAATTAAAAGAAACAAACTGGTTTCGTGAGTGATTATTCATGTTTTTGTTTAAAATGTAATGTTTAACGTTATTAATCCTGTGATAAAGAAACTTACTGGTGTTAAAACAATTTCGGAAGCTGACTAATAACCTGGAGAGTTAAAAGCTGTAAGACATCAGTCTGCACCAATAGTTAACTAAGAAGTGCTTGTCTAAAAACAGAATCACACAGATCTAGGTGTTATAGCATTCCACTTATTATTAACATGAAAGTACATTGCATATCATCCACTATGCTGAATTAGTTTTATTTCCGTTTACATGATCCAAAATTTTTATATGAAACGGATGTTACTGTGGACCACATTTGGACAAGGGTTCCTCAACCAGCCCAAACCCAAGAGTTAAACATTTACTTTGATATGACGATATTAATTACATCATTTTTCTATTTACATTTATTTTTAGCTGAATATATCTCGAGGATGCTATGTATATATTCTCGGAATCTTACCTCTTACATGTACCGAATAAGAAATTGCTAATCGTCAATTGAGCCTTCTTTGACACATGTACCTTACAAGAGGTTTGCACATGAAGCGCTAAAACTGAATAGTTGATAAATTTCATCTTTTGTTCATCCCTGCAATGAGGAGCATATACTCAATTAAGTGTTGTACATGCCTCCGGAATGGTTCTATCGGGATTTTCCGCAAGCTGTTTCACATGCTTAGCCGTCTCCTCTGAGCGAAATATTTTGTTGTTTGAAACTACCACTCGTCTCTTGTTATTCTGCAGACATGACCTATGCACACTTTCACTACCTGACACACACACCCGGAGAGAGCAGTAGGATAATTTTATGTCACACATTCAAATTTGCATTTGCCGATTTATCATTGCTTATTTAACGTCAGGTTATCCACACTTTCATTCTACACCACAGTGCATCCTACAACCCTCCGACACTGTCGAAGCTACACTGCTACGAGCATGTGCTTCACCTGCCTAATCTGCCTTAAACAAGAGAATTTCCTCTTCCTTGATCTACCACCACGTTGGGGACAGTGTCCAGCTTTACTGAGGTCCTGCTGGTCCCTTGTCTGGATCGGTTGATAGACACGTTGTACATTTTGAGTATTGCCCATGACACGTTATGAATTATGACACGTTACACATGTACCCAATACATCAGGAATCATCCAGCACATCCTGTGAAGTTAGTATATTAAGCGAATCACACATTCTAACACAGTATCATTTGTGCTACCTTGTTCATACCTGCAATGAGGAGCATATTCTACAGCCGTTCACTTTGGGTTTACCATTCAGTCACATGTTGATGGACCCTGTGATCCCCCCAAAACACATTTAAATGCAAAAGTCGCGAAAATTTTCTTTGAATTTGGTATTATCTGCTTAACAAGTGGATGAACAAGGAGGCAATATCTCAGTCACGACAGACGGAGACCGGTTTCGACATATTTTGAAGAGCTTAGTTTCTTCTGCAACAGTGAGGCTAGACCGCAGTCGTCAATTCTGCTGAATATCGGTAGGTGACTGCCGCCGGATGTTACTTTGTTAATTAGAGTCCACCGATGTCTAATAATTACTCTACTGCTGAGCTACTCACGCTATCCCTCATTTCTTCTCTTGCTGAATGAGGGTAGTCTGTGGCTAAATCCTCCCCGCAGTACCGATACACTATCGCACCTGTTCCACCAACGTCACTGAGACGTTGCGTCTCCCTTTTTCATGCTACAGTTAGCTTCTCTCTACAGTACTCTCTACCTTTCCGAATGGCCCTATCCAGTAAGCAGTGACTGCCTTATCAGCGTTCACCTGATACCTGCCCAACACAGTTGAATGACTCCCTTGTCTTCCTTAATGGCTGTACGCCTCATCAGTGTTCGCAATGATAGCTTTGTGGTTTTTCCGTTTCCACTATCACCTGGAAATATTCATTACTCTGTGTTGGTACGATCCAACACCTTAGGAAGCTACGGTCTATCCCTCTCACTTCATGCTCTTTCTGGAGACTTGCCAATCCAGTGCAGATACCACAACGGATGAAGTGTGCAGCACTAACTTTGCTTGTGAAGCTACGGTTTCAATGAATAATCCCCAAATCCACGCCTACCGAGAGAATCCCCCTCCAGTTACCTGCACGAATCTCCAAATGATGCATTCCGCAAGCTACGGCTGAGTCTTAAAAGACTGTAGGGTGTGGGACTGCACTACCTAGTACAACACCCCGTCTGGAGCCCTGGTCGTTCCTCAACAATTCCAAGCCCTGTCATCAAAATTTGGACCACCATGGTCGACCACTTCTAGTAAGGTGACGTACTTTCGAGTCTTTCGACCCTGGGACTTCATAGCGATATCGTTGCTGCAATGAGTAGGTGGGATTTGGCCTATCCGCACACAAGCTCCTGACCGTGTTCTAAGCTAGATGTCGACTCGATTGGCCTTATAAATAAGACTATGGAATTTGTCAGTTTGTAAGAATTAAGCAACTAATCAATGATAGACAAAATTTCATTCTGTCCTTCCCCCTTTGTGCTTTTTCCTTCAGAGTCACCTTCGGTATCTTCCGCCACAAATGCTGAGTCTGATTCCCGGTGATAAAGAGAATTTGTCACCGATGCCTTATTCCCCCATTCTGATAAAAGTGTCCTCTTACAACCCCACATCACCGTAAAAAATACGTTATCTGACAGTCATAAGCAAGACCTGAGTTAGCCGGCCGGGGTGGCCGAGCGGTTCTAGGCGCTACAGTTTGGAACCGCGCGACCGCTACGGTCGCAGGTTCGAATCCTGCCTCGGGCATGGGTCTGTGTGATGTCCTTAGGTTAGTTAGGTTTAATTAGTTGTAAATTCTAGGGGACTGATGACCTCAGAAGTTAAGTCCCATAGTGCTCGGAGTCATTTGAACCATTTGAATACCTGAGTTATCAGACCCCGTATACTGTCGATCCCTTCTTCAATCGCTTGTGAACCAGTGTTAGTAATCGTTGAGTGGTTATGCCACAGTGTCACTATTGTGCGTCGAATCATGCCTAACAACACCCTTGCCATCGTATTTACGTAATTATCTACCTCGTTTCTGTCATCCAGTTAGATGATAGATTTTTCCGACACGATCTTAGAGTTGTGATTTTGGGTGCTAGGTAGTTATGTCTTCCTTCACTGTTGTGATCTCCCGACATGTCTGTGAACTCATGTATCGCATTGGCTACACATCCACTATTGTCTACTGAATTGATTTCTCTCTTCTACCCTACTGTGAAGCACAACTGTACCATGTTACTGAATCACAGGACAACGCACAGATGTTCTGATCAAATTACATATTCATATTTCAATAACTTGGGTTTATGGTCTCTTCATCACCTTGTAACTATCAGTTCATCACCTCGTAATAGTCAATCAATTATGCAATCTCAATTACATTGTATGGAGACTGAAACTATGTTTTGTGCACACGCACATATGTCGGATGATGAAAGAGACAGTACGTCGATGTGTGAGCCTAAAACCAAAAACTGAACGCTAATCTAGCATTAAAACTAACTCCAATAAAGGAGACGATCGGTTGATAGGACTACCTTGAAGAATCATGATCTTAATGGTGGAGAGTGAGGGGGCATTTTTGAATTGAGGCACCTTATCTTCAGCTGTATGGTCACTTCATACTTTCGTTACGAACATAAGACATTGCAAAAAGACGCCTAATGAAGCTCCGCTCGGCCACAGTTAAACCCACTTCTTCTAGAAACGCTATGACTCCAGACCAAAATCAAAGAATGCAAGAAGTTGTATTATACCGAATTCAGTCAAGATTAGTTCAGTATCCGAAATATTTCTCTCTTGGACTGAAAAATATGTTCGTGGGCAGTCTTGTTTCATACAAACTTCTCGCCGGAATATAGGCCAAATTTAAAGCACCAGGACCAATATTTACTGAAACGTGTAACCCATCAAAAATAATTATTGTTAACAACGTTTATCTTTTTTATGCTGTATGGAAAGTGGTTTATGTGTTACTGCAAATTTTCAAATGCTAAATATATCTTATGGCATGTCTAACTTATGTCCAGATTTTCTCCGTACTATTTCTAGCTATTTTAGTATTTCAGTGACTTTGGTGGGCTACGTGTTGGTGTTAGTTACCGAGACTTTCCCTTCCATGTAATGTTTACCTGTAACGATTAGGGCACGCTAAACATTTATACGAACAATCGTAGTGGAATCTTACAGTACTCGAATATAGAAGTTACGAGAAATTATACGGAGACCGTAATTATAAATCTAAGCAAATAATTTAGAAGATGTGCAACAGAAATTAGTAGCCCTTTACACAAAAACAGCTGTCTGAATGCTTACACGTTGTATTTTGGAATTGTTACCACCAGAACAGAAATAGCTGAGTGCGCCCGAAGCGCCGCAAGAACTTTCTGCTTTCTAAATTAAGGTCTATAGCCGCTCCTCGGGTAACTGCTTTAGCCGCCGGCAGAAGTTATTACAGTGGAGGGCGCCAAAATGAGCAATGCTATTTGCGTCTGAACTTGTTAGTATAGGCTGTATCACAGCACTGCTCATAATCGCGAGCAAGTGTGTAAATGGCAGTTTGCAATACCTTACAGCTTGTTTCTCAACGTCTATTGTTTTTGAAGAATATTTGATTGTTCTGTGCTATTATAACTTGTTGTGTTCCGTCACACCTCTTCAACAACAGACATTTCTAGAAAATATACTGTCGTTCATTCCGAAGGTAGTAACTGTCTTCTTGTTTACGAGAACATGGCTGCTTGGCTGTTTACTGTATATATATTATATTGTGAATAAGGTTAAGTCATTCCATTACTGTTTACTTTAACTTGCGAGTTCATAAGAGACAAAGACTGCGTTTATTATAACCTTACACATGACTAAACTTTCCAACTAAATTTATATTTGGTAGTGTAAGAACTTCCGCTAATGAATAAATAAACGGGGGTTTAACAAGTGTTAACAAAGACAAAAATGAAAAGATACACCTTACAACAGATCACTCGTAGGTACGCTGCAGGGCAGGTCGTACTGTGCCATTTAAGAGATATTTAGCATTGAAATCAGCCAATCGGTGCGTCGTGCACTCTTATTCAAGCGGCCTGCCAGGGCCGGTGTTGCTCAACGAGTGCTTTGTTTGTTTCGTTGAAACTTGAATTTGCTCGCGTGACAACCTATTTGGCTAACTTCAATACTAATTAACTCTAAAATGGCGCCACATGTCGAATTTTTTCCTTAACGTTCGTGTGTCACTACCAGCTGCCCTGCAACATCCCTACCAGCGTTTCAAACATTTTCCAGCCACCCTGTATATGTGACAATTGAATCTAATGGATAAAGTTAGAGATACAAGAGTTATTCTACACTCTGTTTCGTACAGACTGCTATGATCAGATCGACCCTCAACTAATGTGGCAGAAATGAGGTCGATGACTGACTACGTCTTCACTTGCGTGTGATTTTAAGTTCAATTAATTGGTAAACTTAGCATCTAACTTGAAGATTCATTTAGTAAACCTGTAACCTCTCTTTAAGCAAGTTATTTCCTCGCAACTTTAAATGCAGTGCCAAGTGACTGTGTACTTTTCGAGAACGTAGACCTTGAGTGAAATCATGCAGAGGTATGGAAGATGTTGAAGTTTAATCTGAATACAGGTCAGGAGGAATGAAAATTATCTCACAGAGGTCGGAAACTGTGCTCAAAGATAATTTCGGTATATGAAGACAGGATTTCGTGTTTCATATAAAATCCGATTCACACACTATGTGCGTTTTGATTAACATCTAAATAAAATGGACAGAAGAAAATCACCAGATATTTTTTATATGCGAGTGCAGGCTTTCTCGGCGAATTTCATATGATGATGGAGACGCATTCCGTCGAAACATTGTTCAGAAACGGCGATGCTACTCGGCTGACAACCCGTGAAGACTTCATATATCACCAGATATTTCCTTTAATTACAGAAATGTTGCTTGATGTGTCGAAGAGCAGAAAGATTGCTGTTTAAGACAGTGTATGACTGAAAAAAAAATGTATATCACATGAAAAATACGTCCATACATTGAGGCTGAATCTATACAATGACATCACTGTAGCAATCAGAAGGCAGGAGATGACGAGAAGAAATTTTCTACAGAGGTAGGAAAGGACCAACAGATACCGTTTCTAGAGGTGCTGGTAGCGAGGGATGCCGAAAACCGGCACAAACAGTCACATCGCCACCTGTGCCATAAAAGAGCCATTATTAATACGTTTGTAATGAGGGCAAGTCGAGCATGTGAGCCGCAGCACCTGAAGACGTGAGATGCAACACCTGAAAAGCGTTCTCAGGAGCAATTGGTACTCCGCTAATTACGTAAGTGTAGTCACCAAATGAAACACACTGCGAAATAACAAAATGGAAGAAGAAATGCCAGGTTCAGATATCTGTCATATATTCCCAAGGTGAAGGACAGAATCGCCCGTATATTGCGTAAGCACGGCATTAAACTGTTTATAAACCGACAACAAAGATGAAAGAGTGTTCCATGTAACTAAGTTATCGATAGTAAGTAGGCCATGCTATGTGATTATGTGTATGTAACTTTGAAGTGATTGTTCTGTACTACTTAAGATCTTGGAACTGTCAGAGGGAAGTGGAAATTAGTGAAGTATACAGCATAAAAATTTAATGACGTTTAAAAATAATGAAACCTTATAAAATATGTATGCTCATAAAAGAGAATTTGTAATCTTAGCACTGGTTCATACTCAGGGATATTGTATGATGTAACTTAAAAGACGTAGGGAATCCCCTCGGCTACGGAAGGAGCTTGGCGCTTGGCGCGTGGGGAAAGGTGGATCTGGCGGTCAATCTGGCGGCTAGAAAGAGAGTACATTACGGAGTCAGTGACTAGACGTTGCACTGTTAAACACGTGGGTGCTAAGTGAGGCATTTGGAAGTCAGTTTATGTTGAAATTGCCTCGGATGTTGTTTTTGCTGTCGTATGGTGCTCTTGTTATCATGGAATGTCTCTGAAATGAAGGAAATACATCGCCAAGAAGAATTTATAAAGAGCATTCAACTACAGGAGCATGGGACCACTTAGCCGCCACGTACTTGCCACCACTATTGCGCCACTGTCCCACCAACTGCAGGAGTTTAGGGATGTATCACAGTATGGGCCAGTATTTTGATGTGAGTGTTTTTCAATAATAATTTCAATAATAAAATTTCGTGTTTGTACTCTGAAACTGCCCTGTTCATGAAACCAAGCAGGGTCCTATCCTAAACGTGCTAAAGACCGAGTATCCTGTTTATGAAGAACCACTAACTAGTTTCTATTTGAATGTGCCTAAGCGTCTGTGTCAAAGCACATAAATGTTGCTAGTTAAATTACTTATCTCACAGGTAGAGAGAGATGCATATAAGTTGGAACTTACAAAAAAAGACTTTATTTTGCTTTGAATTGTTTATGCTTTGAATGTGCAAAAATTTCAGTGCTAAAGGGCTAAAATCTTGTTTGTTAGATTTACTTGCTTCAAAGGTAATGAAAGAGGCACATATTTTTGAACCTACTTGAAACTTAACTTGACCTTGAACTTATTTCTGAAGTTAATTAAGAATATTGTTAGTGTAAATTGCTATAAAGCATTGAAAGGTAAATAATTTTCAAGTGGGGCTGGAAATCAGTATTAGTGTGACGCAAATTATTTATGAAATGTGTGCATAGTTTGCTTATAAAGGAAGTGACTGTTTATGGGTCCCCACTATATTCTTTTCTGAGAAAGTTAAACTAAAGATTGCTTTGCTAAAGACATATGAAGTATTTCCATAAATGAGAGAGGGTACAAAGTGTTTGTACAGTGTTCTTTATCTGCATTTGTGGTGTGTGTGTTAGTTAAACCAGGACTCTTGTCATACTTCATTTAGTCTCGTGAGGTCTCTGATAAGTTTATGGTGCTGAATAGGTTAATGGTTGAGGTGGTGATTATTATCAATAGGAGTAAAGTGCTAATTATATTCCTGTGATTGCCGATTTATGCAAAGGATAACTACTGCTTACCACTTGTCAGTTCGTTTGGTATTTGTGTGTGTTTGTTGCACATTACCAGGAGAGGAAGAATGAAACACACTTTTGCTAAATTACACTTAAATTCTTTGAGATTACGTTCTTTATCTTCAAAGTCTTTCAGCTTTCTATTAATTGCCATAGTAACGAAATTCGTGTTCGATACCCTCTATCCATTAGGTAAACACACGGTCAAATACAAAAGTCCTCCCAGGGGTAACACTTATTGTGTATTAGTGTCATATTTAGATGCTGACGTACAGTATAGGCGCTCTACTCAGATCGGCAGAGGACGAAGGGACCCTCATGCAATGTCGGGAATATACTGCGTACCATGTACATGTGGAAAGACTGGACTGAAAATGAACATCAGGATCACTGAACATAGGCTGCACTGCAGGTAGGACAGGAGGAGATACCAATCGTGGCGGAGCCGGAGCCGGTGCGGATGATCTAGCAGCGGAGAAGAGCAGTTTTTGCTTTACCCAAAACATTGTTCATGTTATGCTTCCAATTTAAGTTATTCATAATTGTAGTCCCTAAGTATATAGCTGAATTTACAACGTTCAGATTTGTGTGATTTATCGTGTAATCGAAATTTAACGATTTTTAGTACTCAGGAGGATGACTTCACGCTATTAATTATGTAGAGAAAAGTGCCACTTTTCTGACCAAACTCATATTTGGTCTACATCATCTTGCAACTGGTTTTGAACATCTTATGACCTTAAATGACAGCATCATGTACAAATAATCTTAAAGGTCAGCTCAGATTGTCTCCCAAATCGTTTATATAAATCAGGAAGAGCGTTGGGTCCATAACACTCCCCTGATTAACGTAAGATATTACTTCTGCTTTACTCGAGGACTTTCCGTTAGCTACTTCCATACCTTTTCGACAGGAAATGAGGAATCCAGTCGCACAATTAATTCGAAATTCCACAAGCACAAATTTTGATGAGAAGTAACTTGTGAGGAACTGTGTCAAAAGCCTTCTGGAAATATGAAAATACGGTGTCAGTTTAACATCCCCTTCCAAGAGTGCTCATTAGATCGTGAGATTAAAGAGCTAGTTGTGTTTCACAAGAATGATACTTTCTGCCTCCTTGTTGGCTGTTTATCAATAATTCGTTTCTTGGAGGTAATTCATGATGTTCGAACACAGTATATGTTCCAAAATCGTACTGCAAATCGACATTAGTGATGCTATTCTGTAATTCACAGAATTACCCATGTTTCCTTCCTAGGGTACTGATGGGACATGCAGGGCCGTTTCTACCATTCGGCGAGAATAGGCGTGCGCCTAGGGCGCTAAAATTTTAGGGCAGCAAAGGGCAGAAAAAAATAAATTTCAAATCATAAGTCTTTCATTACTTTGACGAAAGTGAGCTTAGACATTGCGCCATCGGAGCAGCCAATAAAAGTTGTAGAATCATCACTAGAAAATGCAAACAAGGCATCATTTATTTAGTTTGGTGCTTTGGTATGTTCCCCATCAACATAGAATAATTTCTAAATTGAAGGAAAAATTCATTCGCAACAGAAAATGGTTCCACACCTTTATTATTCTACTTCCTTGTAATTAAATAAAAATAGAAACTTATGCCAAATTTGATTGCACTGGTATATTTAGTCGAGTTCTAGTTTAAAACGTTTAGCAAATTGTTCCGGTCACGAAAACACAACGACAGGGAGAGTGGTGTGCTGACCACATGCTCTCCGTATTTGCATCCGATGACAGCTAAGGGCTGAGAATGACACCGCGGGCGGTCGGTACGTTGGGCCTTCAGGGCCTCTTTCGCCGGTGTTTGTTTGTTTTAGCCTATTCTTCTTGTTTCAATTACTTTGGAAAATTTCTGAAGTTGGGGAGAAAAAATAAGAAGCTCAGTACGTTTGTTGTTCTCAATCAGTTTAAAGGAATTGAAGATAAAGCATAAAAATTGAGGGCTGTACCCAGAAAAAGGGGCGTCTGCTTAAATTAATGGTTGAAGGTATAATAGGAGAATTTCATTGTTGTGCCGTCCGGTTTTTGTGTTGCTGGAGGGGAGGGGTGATATCGGGGAGACCGATGACGGTAGTAATAAAGATGGTTGAGCTATTGTGTCGAGCATACGCGGAAAGAAATCTTGACTATTATACAATCTGGAACGGCGGCGTTGTTTTTACTAAGTTACATTGTAAGTGACACATGCCGACAGTTGTTCTCGATTCTAAATCCGGTATACTTACTTAATCTTCTTTGTTGAATCAATGTCGGAAAACCAAGTCTGCTTTAGTGGTATTGCCGTCGGCTACATTACCGTTGTTCTCGCGCAGTGAAGGTACTGACTGCGTCTTGCCGTTGGTTTACTTTACATATCACCAGACTCTCTATGAGTTTTCTGCCAGATTTCGAGGCACGGTTTCGTTGTGCTGACTATGAAAAACATCTCGCAATCACATTCTCGTAAATTTTCGAGCTTGTGTAAATCGTCGCCAATCTTGAAGGTTTTGCGTTCTTTTAAATTAGGATGCTTTTTTCATTGCTTCTGGAACAGTGTTCTGACCTGTTTTGTGTACCGTGAGGCATCAGTACGAGTCGCGTTATTTGCTTCAGTGTGCCGTGAAGGAAATCGTTTCGTGTTGCTGGCTCTCTTAAGTCGAGAGTTGGTTCCACTGAAATGATAATGGCATATTCCGACATGACGACACACGCCCTGAAATTATTTATACAGGTAGAACACACCGAAAGAAAGATCCTATCAAAACATAGCACTACAAATATTTTTAAAAAAGATGTTGATACCTGCCAAATATGTAGCTCGCTAGGTGACTGGACATGTACACCTCTACCAGATCTGTAACGGCCTGCGCATACGCAACGTGAAGGGTGCATATCCTTAGTTAACGGAGCGCTGATAAACAGATAACACAACTCGGGGCGATCGTAATTTCTAAACCGAATTTCAGTTTTCATTGATAGTTTCTCTAAAAAAGTTGTCCACAGTTACTGTACACTAAAATTTGCAACTCATTTAATGTCTATAACAACTATTGCCACTCGGTTTTATGGTATCATAAGCTATAACAATCGAAATGAAACTGAAACAATATTAATTGTGTGTAATACTTAATGTGAAGCAGTGTCTAAACCCGTTTGGCTTTGTGAAATCTGACTGTGAAGTGTATAGGTGACAGAATGATTCACTCGAAGTAATAAATATGAGCCAAAATGACACTCTCAAAACAGAGAAGGAAAACTCTCAGAAAGGATAACTGTAGGGGTTGTCCCAGAGAACCCTTACTTCAGTTAATAACGAACATAAACGCTTAAAAGTAAATAAAGAACATGACCAACAGTTGAGGAGTTTTTTGAGATACGTATCATGTAGAGCTGCTAGTGAGAGGCAGTGCACTGTTACAAATGAGGATCTACAACTCTGAATCTTCAGAATAACAAGTTAGAAGAACAGTGCTTATTTCAAGTCCTCTTCGATTCGTTTAAGTAGATTCAAGCACTGAAACAGTAAAAGAAACAGCAAATGCCACTAATTTGTAGCTGATGTTTAGATGAATCTAGCGATTATCTCCATATTTACTGTGTATTATACTGATCCGTGAGGTTCTGTGAAAGGAATGTGAGCAAACTGCACTTTACGACTAGGAGGCGAGAAAGGGCAGTCTTTTGTGCAGTCGATTAATGCTGTAACACATTCACATACAAGAATGAGCATATTATTGCTTCCGCAGTTTTATATCTGTCTTCTGGGACCTAAAGGTGTATTAGGATAACAAAAATCTTATAATCGACGTATCAAAATGTGGAAAAACAGGAAAGAATAATTTTTAACATTTCATTGAAAACTGTTTCTAACCAGTTGCAGAAATTGATTCTTTGATATTCTTGGACTCTTGTCCTGGACATAACGTCAGCCTTCTCTTTTAGAAGGATGATGAAAAGACTGTTGATATAACTCAAATTCTAGCTAGAACAACCAATGTGATTCAGGATGAAGAACTTTTTCGTCTGTGGAAAATATTTTTAAGGCAACTGTCAAATAACGTAGTTTTCGATGGCTCCGTGTTATTTGCGGTTTATCAGGAAATCGGTAATCTCCAATTGCAGTCATTTGTGCATTATCAGTTTACACCTGCAAGTTTTACAAATACTTGAAGTATGCCAAGTATGCAGCCCAATAACGAGAGCAACGGCCTGGACCATTTCCTACTCCATCGCAATTCTGACAAAACAGCACTATTAATTACTGTGAAGTGCCTCAAAGCATTAAGTTTTCTTTCATCAGGTTCGCCTGGTACAAGGAAAATGTTTGTGTTTGTCATTCAAATTAAACTTTGATTTACTGTGACGACTATGCTGAATAAACAAGGAATTCATTATTACTAAATTATACATTATTAAGAAATTATCATACAAACTGTAGTACATTAATTTTTGTAAACTGATGCATGTGAAATAAATATTTCATTTCGGTACACGAAAGTCGTGATTGATGAAAGTCATCTGCAACGTAACATCAAACACTGTCTTCATTTCTCTCTGCAAGTCACATTTGTAAAAAGTACATATGACATAGTTTAGCTATCGATATAAGCTTACTGCTAGTCATAACATTAATGATACGTGATACACTTTGCATAGTCCAGGGGCCTCTAACTAGCCTGTGTCACCCTGGATATTCGGACTATGAGGTGCTACACTCTGCTGTGATGGCCGATCGCACGCTAGGGAGGAAGGGGTGTAAAGACCACTGTCATGTAACAAAAACGAGTGACTTCAAAACATTTTAAAAATTACTTTCAGTGCATCTTAGCAGCTAAAATCTTTACAGTGCATTACTTCCGTAGCATTCTTTCTGCATAAAAAAATTTCAGGGTGGTTCTTGACATGTTGGATTAGGCCATTCCCTTGTTAGTAGTAGAGGTGTTGTAGGTGGGTTTCTTTTTATTGGGAATGTGGACTTGACAGAAATTGGATATATTAATCTTTGGGTTTATTTATCATCTCAAAAATTCACTATTATGACAAAACTGCTTAGTTCTCAATAATATTCCATAAAGCCATCCTGTGGTAACGACTCCATAAACAGTTACTTTAGACTACCTGTGCGAATGCCAATTCTGTTAATCTGAAGTGGTGGTCGGGGGAAAAACTTAAAATAAATGACGATAATCCTGAGTAATTGTCGCGAAATGAGTTATTTAAGGACAGAACTACTGAGGGCACGTATGTAATTATGGAAGGTGGTCCCTACAACTTGTTGTGGAATCTGGATGCAACGTTTCATTACTTGCTAGGTAAATCGTTAGAGTGATGCTCTAACATGTTGAAACTATAAACTGATTTGACTTGCCCTAGATCTCACATAGAAGTGACTCGGTGCTACAATATTGTAGCTGGCATGCATTTCCTTCTTCATGACAATTCTAGGCCGCACACTTCAGGGCCAATGAGGACACCCCTGCAGCGTTTTAGATGGGAACTGTTTGAACACCATCCACATAGGGCGCACTTGGCTGCCTCTAATGTTCATCTCTGCTCACATGAACCGCTCGCTATGAAGACAATAGTTTTCACAGACAAAGAACTGCAGACCAGGGTAGAGATCTGAAGGAAAGCATAAGTGGCTGCCCTGTTTGACGATGATATTAGAAAGTTGGTACACGCTACGACACATGTCAAAGTTGGAACGGGGATTACATAAGGAAGTAGCTGGAAGTTATAGAAATCTGCTACATATATGACATATTTGGATTTCACTGTGGTTTCCATTTCCATACCGAGCAGAAATTACTTTCTGAAGAGGCCTTCTGTCACTCCACTCCTTTTCACAATCGTTGGACATCATCGAAGACACGCTGTGAGTGCGATAGCGTCATTTGAACAAATTACTGGGGTTAGGAGTAGACCCACTATTTTATGACAGAGCACATCGGTGTTTAGCTGTACAAAATTTGTATAATTTCTGTATTATTGTGAAAGAAGCACATGGGTTTACATAGATTGTGACATGACAATTTCTGGATAGTTGTCAAGATAACGTATTACGTCCTTATTAGCAGAAATAACACAACAATATCAAATTTAAATAGAATGTGCTCCACAAGACTTTTCTTACTTCTAGACAGTGAAGCATTGTCTGAGTTGGTCAGTATTACGACAAATCGTCCGATTCCAGTTCTAAGTTCAGTACTATTTAAGATGATCATCAAGTCTACAGAGGATGGTTAGTTTTTGTGACAAGATGAGAAAAAGATTAGTCAAGGCTGCTCATGTTCACAGTGGATGCAAGCTGGTGATCCAACAGTTTTATGCCTCTGATTGCAGCACTTACCTTTTAGCTGCGACATGCTGTCAGCTTCATGACTGCTCTCGCCCTCTGAAAACCCTGTAAAAAGCTAATCAAAATCTTTACTGTTTTTATCAGCTGGAACTGTCCTATGTTTTTCGTTATGCGAGAAAACATGCACTCATCCCTAGTGTGGCAAATATGGCGATATACACGTGCATAGATGGAGCAGCGGGTATACTTCAACACCTTCTCAGTTCTCGCAAGAACAATTAAGTGCGTGGCTGTTTCATTTCTCCACTATCAGAGCTCAACGACTCTTCAGCTAATTTCTAGCTGAATTTCATCCAAAGTGAACGCAGGTTTCACACAAAAATCCCACTTTTGTCGCCATACAGAACATGATGCGCCCTGTTCTACACTTGACGCTGTCTCAGGGGAGGGTCGTCAAAGTTTTTGGTATTGTGTCTTCCATAGCAAACTGTCCCCCACCAGTGTCCTTTCGTGCTTCACATCACGGCTTTTTCAGACCAATGGGAGTGTTCCCTTTATCTTTTGGAAACTACCCTGCCAATCGTAAAGGGCCCACCTTTAAACTGCATCGAAATATCGCCACTTTTACTCCTTCCAAGCTTATTTCAGCCAATAGGACATTTTGTGCCCAACCCTGACGCCTAAAAGTTACACGCATACGTCATGAGAGCACCACGGGTGTTTCACGTGATCAGCTGCGTCTGCCTCCAAACTAATCCATTTCATCCAGCAGCTTTTTTCACCTTTTGCTTATGGACATGCAGGATTTGGGTTCGGTGTGTTAATACTGTGGAATCGGGTGTCATCGCTTTGCGTTACACACTGCACATTTTGATAGGCACATTTGCTCACTATCGCTGAAGTATGTCAGGTGTCAAATCCATCTACGTTTTACGATGTATAAATCTCATGTAAGGTGCGAAATTAACATTCATTCAAGGTGCCGCCTTACATCCTTGTAGACCTCCAAAACAAATCTCCTTTTACGATGCAGCTTAGAAGGAAGGACGCTTGTGCCACGGCAGAGTGAGATCGCTATATAGTGTTAGATGAAATCAGGCACATTCTCACATTGGGCACCCATACTTGGCACCAGATACTACTTTTCTAGGCATCTTTACGTACTCAATGTGCAAAGGTTCATTCGATTTTCACTGTCATCTCCATTTCGAGAAATATCGGATTTTATTTTCCCAATAGCTCTCGTAAGTAAAAGTCCTGTAGGTGTGGTTTTCCTGTAGGTCAGCATCCGTCAAAGAAGTCTCGCCTCACTGCATTTTCGTTACAAGTTAGACCTGAATGGCTGGATTCTATTTCTTGCGAACTCCTACAGTTAAAAGTACACACCTCAAAAAAAGTTTTGCATCACCTCGGTTCCGAGAGTTCCGGAACCTGTAAAGAAACTTGGAATACAGATCAACAGAAACATCATTTCCGCTCTTTTTATTGCTCATGAAAACCACACATTGCATGTTGTACCAGCATACAGTGGGACCTTCAGAGGTGCTGGTCCAGATTGCTGTACACACTGGTACCTCTAATACCAAGTAGCACGTCTTTTGCCTTGCCTCATGGCATGCTATCCACAAGTTCATCAAGGCGAAGTCGGTTCAGATTCTCCTACTCCTAAACGGTGATTCGGCGTAGATCCCTCAGAGTGGTTGGTGGGTCACGTCGTCCATAAACAGCCCTTTTCATTCTATGCCAGGCATGTCTGATAGGGTTCATGTCTAAAGAACATACTGGCCACTCAAGTCAAGCGATGTCGTTATCCCGAAAGAAGTCATTCACCAAATGTACACGATGGGGGCGCGAAATGTCGTCCGTGAAGTCTAATGCCTGGCCAATATGCTGCCAATACGGTTGCACTATCAGTCCGAGGATGGTATTCGCGTATCTTACAGCCATTATGGTGCCTTCCATTACACCAGCGGCGTACGTCGGCACCCCATAATGCCACCCCAAAAACAGCAGGGAACCTCCACATTGCTGCACTCGCTGAACAGTGTGTCTAAAGCGTTCAGCCTGACTGCGTTGCCTCAAAACAGGTCTCCAACGATTGTCTGGTTCAAGGCATATGCGACACTCATCGGTGAAGACAACGTGATGTCAGTCCTGAGCGGTCTATTCGGCATGTTGTTGGGCCCATCTGTACTGCGCTGCATGTTGTCGTGGATGCAAATATGGACCTCGCCATGGACGTCGGGAGTAAAGCTGCGCATCATGAAGCCTATTGCGCACAGTTGGAGTCACGCACGAAAAGCGTTTTTCAACATAGTGGCGCTGCTGTCAGGTTCCTCCGAGACATAATACGTAGGTAGCGGTCATCCAGTGCAGTAGGAGCCCATGGGCTGCCTGGGCGAGGTAAGTCGTCGACAGTTCCTGTCTCTCTGCATCTCCTCCATGTCCGAACAACACCGTTTTGGTTCACTCTGAGACGCTGGACACTTCACTTGCTCAGGGTCCTTCCTGGAACAAAGTAAGAATGTGGACGCCATCGAAATGCGGCACTGACCTTCTACACATCGTTGAAATACAGACAACACGAGCTCTGTACCTCGTACCTGGTGGAATGACTGGAACTGATCGGCTGTCGAAACCTCTCAGTCTCAAAGGCGCTGCTCATGCATGGTTGCTTACACCTTTGGGCGGGTTTAGTGACATCTCCGAACAGTCAAAGGGACTGGGTCTGTGATACAATTTCCACAGTCAACGTCTATCTACAGGAGTTCTCCCACTGGGGTGATACACAACGTTTCTCCGTGTGTGTACGTTCTGAGAGTGCTCTTACTCAAATTTGACAAATGTTTAACTTGGTTAACCAGTGAAATTATTCTCAACTGTTTCCTTTGAAAAATACCACTCCTTGCTCTTTCTGGCTCTTTCTCCAGCCAGTAATGGAACTTATTTTGATCATTGGGGAATTCTGAGTCACTCTGAAAAGGGCCACATGTAACAACTTCAGCCTTTCTTGTTGTTGTTGTGGCCTTCAATCCAGAGACTGGTTTGATGCAGCTCTCCATCCTACTCTATCCTGTGCAAGCTTCTTCATCTCCCAGTACCTACTGTAACCTACATCCTTCTGAATCTGTTTAATGTATTCATCTCTTGGTCTCCCTCTACGATTTTTACCCTCCAAGCCGCCCTCCAATACTAAATTGGTGATCTCTTGATGCCTCAGAATATGCCCTACCAACCGAATCCTTCTTCTAGTCAAGTTGTGCCACAAATTTCTCTTCTCTCCAATTCTATTCAATACCTCCTCATTAGTTATGTGATCTACCCATCTAATCTTCAGCATTCTTCTGTAGCACCACATTTCGAAAGCTTCTATTCTCTTCTTTTCTAAATTATTTATCATCCACGTTTCACTTCCATACATGGCTACACTCCATACAAATACATTCACAAACCACTATTTGACACTTAAATCTATACTCGATGTCAACAAATTTCTCTTCTTCAGAAACGCTTTCCTTCCCATTACCAGTCAACATTTCATATCCTCTCTACTTCGACCATCATCAGTTATCTTGCTCCCCAAACAGCAAAACTCCTTTACTACTTTAAGCGTCTCATTTCCTAATCTAATTCTCGCAGCATCACCCTATTTTATTAAACTACATTCCATTATCCTCGTTTTGCTTTTGTTGATGTTCATATTCTATCCTCCGTTCCGTTCAGCTGCTCTTCCGGGTCCTTTGCTGTCTCTGACAGAATTACAATGTCATCGGCGAACCTCAAAGTTTTTATTTCTTCTTCATGGGTTTTAATTCCTACTCCTAATTTTTCTTTTGTTTCCGTTACTGCTTGCTCAATATACAGATTGAATAACATTGTGCATAGGCTACAAACCTGTCTCACTCCCGTCCCAACCACTGCTTCCCTTTTTTGTCCCTCAGCGCTTATAACTGCCATCTGGTTTCTGTGCAAATTGTAAATAGCCTTTCGCTCGCTGTATTTTACCCCTGCCACCTTCAGAACTTGAAAGAGAGTATTTCAGTCAACATTGTCAAGAGCTTTCTCTAAGTCTACAATCGCTATAAATGTTGGTTTGCATTTCCTTAGGGTCAGTATTACCTCACTTGTTCCAACATTTCTACGGAATCCACACTGATCTTCCCCGAGGTCGGCTTCTACCTGTTTTTTCATTCGTCGGTAAAGAATTCGTGTTAGTATTTTGCAGTCATGGCTTATTAAATTGATAGTTCGGTATTTTTCACATCTGTCATCACCTGCTTTCTTTGGGATTGGAAATATTATATTCCTCTTGAAGTCTGAGGGTATTTCGCCTGTCTCATACATCTTGCTCCCAAGGATGTCAGTAGTTCTAATGGAATGTTGTCTACTGCCGGGGCCTCGTTTCGACTTAGGTCTTTAAGTGCTCTGTCAAACTTTTCACGCAGTATCATATATCCTATTTCATCTTCAACTACATTCTCTTCCATTTCTATAATATTGTCCTCAGGAACATCGCCGTTGCATTGGCCCTCTATATACTCCTTCCACCTTTCTGCTTTTCCTTCTTTGCTTAGAACTGGGTTTCCATCTGAGCTATTGATATTCATGCAAGTGGTTATCTTTTCCCCAAAGGTCTTTTTAATTTTCCTGTAGGCAGTATCTATCTTACCCCTAGTGATATGCGCCTCTACATCCTTACATTTGTCCCAAGGATTCCCGTTAGCCCTCGTCTCGTTAACTACTTGATCCTTTGCTACCTTCACTATTTCGTCGCTCAAAGCTACCCATTCTTCTTTTATTGTATTTCTTTCCCCCATTCTGGTCAATCGTTCCCTAATGCTCTCTCTGAAGCTCTTTACAACCTCTGGTCCTTTCAGTTTATCCAGATCCCATCTCCTCAAATTCCTACAATTTTGCAGTTTCTCCAGTTTTAATCTGCAGTTCATAATCAATAGATTGTGGTCAGAGTCCACATCTGCCCCTGGAAATGTCTTACAATTTATAAACTGGTTCCTGAATCTCTGTCTTACCATTTTATAATCTATCTGAGACCTTCAGTATCTCCAGGCTTCTTCCATGTATACAACCTTCTTTTATGATTCTTGAACCAAGCGTTAGCTATGAGTAAGTTAATCTCTGTGCAAAATTCTGCCAGGCGGCTTCCCGTTTCATTCCTTACTTCCATTCCATATTCACCTACTATGTTTCCTTCTCTTCCTTTTCCTACTATCGAGTTCCAGTCACTCATGACCATTAAATTTTCGTCTCCCTTCACTACCTGAATAATTTCTTTTATCTCATCATACATTTTATCAATCTCTTCGTCATTTACGGAGCAAGTTGGCATATAAACTTGTACTACTGTGATAGGCGTGAGCTTCGTATCTATCTTGGCCACAATAATGCGTTCACTATGCCGTATGCATTACCCCTACTTGATTTTGTATTTATAACCCTCTATTTACTTGACAGAAGTCTTGTTCCTCCTGCCACCGAACTTAAATAATTCCCACTACATCTACCTTTAACCTATCGATTTCCCTGTTTAAATTTTCTAACCTACATACCCGATTAAGGGATCTGACATTCCACGCTCCGATCCGTAGAACGCCAGTTTTCTTTCTCCTGATAACAACGTCCTCCTGATTAGTCCCCGCCCTTAGATCCGAATGGGGGACTATTTTACCTCCGGAATATTTTCCCCAAGAGGACGCCATCATCATTTTACCATACAGTAAAGTTGCAGGCCCTCGGGAAATATTACGGCTCTAGTTTCCCCTTGCTTTCAGCCGTTAGCAGTACCTGCACAGCAAGGCTGTTTCGGTTAGTGTTAGAAGGCCAGGTCAGTCAATCATCCAGACTGTTACCCCTGAAACTACTGAAAAGGCTGCTGCCCCTCTTCAGCAACCACACGTTTGTCTGGCCTCTCAACAGATACCCTTCCGTTGTGGTTGCACCTACGGTACGGTACGGCTATCTGTATCGCTAAGGCACGCAAGCTTCCCCACCAACGGCAAGGTCCATGGTTCATTGGGCATTGCCTTTCTTATATTCTTAAAATAAGCTTCTTTTTTGGGGGAGGAGGGGAGGGAGATGACGCATTCCGCAGCTCCTCCGGGTTTTCAAAGACTGAGGGCTTTTTTTTAACATGCCCGATAGTGATCTCCTGTGTCCGTTTTAAAAGTCGTTTCTATATTTGGTAGACAGTAGTGCTTTCTGTTAAGGTTTGCCCTCACGGAATCTCATAAAACGCTTTCGCAAGTGCTCGCTGTAGGGAGCTATCCATTTTGCGTTATTCACACGTTGGCACCGCAGGGTATCAGAGAAATCCCTACCTGTCCTCAGCCATTGTATGACCGTCACTCCTAGTGGTTCTTTCTGAGAAGAAGTACAATGGGGTGCCTGTCTATCTCGTAATTCGGTTCCTCTGCCCGTGAAATATTTCCTTACTTCCCAACAGCATCCAAATCCGTTTTTATACTACTGCAAGTAACAATCACTGCTAGCCCCAAGATCAGTCAATCACTGAGGTCGAGTGTGGGGGGTCTAATTTGAATTTTCTGTATTTGTATATACTACAGGTCCGTTCTGAAAAGCGGAACCATAACAGTGGCGCCCATAATAACCTAAGGGGTGGTATGAGCTTAAAATTAACATCATCAAAACTTTTTTCGGTAGCAGCTTCAAACATCGCTCTCTACATTTTGTCACAGTAACTAGTTTATGCTCTTTTACCTTAAAGGTATTTTGGTCCCTGAGTGAACACAGTAATTGCTTTTATTTACCTGTATCAGTGATGCTGTACATATTTATACTTATATAAATCATTAAGTCTTCCGTTATGCCTGCTGTTAATATTAGTTATAAGAATATTAAAAACAGACAGGAGAAGAACAGCGGAGGGGGGGGGGGGTGGTGATGAGTTCTGACCGAACATTCAATCACATTCCAGATGTGATCGATCAGGTTCAGATGTGGAGAACAGGAGGGCCAGCACATCCAGTGGGATTCAAAAATGCCACTGCCGTCTGGAAACATGATCGTCATGAAGGGGTTTATGTGGTCTGCAACCAGTGTAAGATTCTCCTCGGCCATCATGGTGCACTGCACGAGTTCCATTGCACCCATGGATGCCCACGCAAATGTTGCACAGAGCACTACTAAACTGCCGCCAGCTTGTCCCTGCCCAGCAGTACAAATGGCAAGGAGCTGTTCCCCCTGCAAGAAGACGGATTCGCGCCCTCCCATCTGCATGAGGAAGGAGGTACCATGATTCATCAGACCATGTAACGCTTTGCAACTGCGCCAACATCCAGTCCCGATGCTCACGTGCCCATTTCCGAGGATGACTAAACAAAAGGATGTCCTGCTATAAAATAAAATGCCACTCATGGTTGTGAGGCCGTATGGCGGGCAACACTCACGTTGGTACCTCACTGCTCCCCGCGGCGTATCCAGACACGTCGTCAGCCTGGAACCTCATTGACTGGACTATATTTGTACTCATTGATCATTCCCGCTTCGAACTGAGCCACGATTGTCTACGAAAACGTGTCAGGAGACGTGAGATACCAAATGGAATTTCGCCCTTCATACGGTCGGGCAGCCGGGAGTCATGTTGTGGGGTGCAATTTTATTTTATAGCAGGACCCCTCTCGTTGTCATTCACGGCACGCTAACAGCACAGCGGTACGACGACGATATTCTACACCCTTCATGGCAATTAATCCTGGGATTTCATTTCAGCAAGGTAGGGCACGCCCGAACATGTCGAGGGTTCCTGCTGCTTGTCTCAGCGCTTATCAAACATTACTTTGACTAGCAAGGATGCCGGATCTCACCCCAACTGATAACATCTGGAGCACGGGGCACGGCTCTCCATACAGCTCGGGATGTTGACGATATTATGTACCAGTTGGACAGAACTCCTCTCGATTGCCACGATATCACTCAAGATGAAATCCAACAAGTCTATCAATCAGTGCCAATCCATACTACTGCTTGTGCGTAAGCGCCGGAGGTGGATTGTCACGTAATTGACTTGCTCCATTATTGTGAAGCTATATTGAGAACTTCACTCATTTATGGCTTAAGCAGTGTTTCACTCGACGAAATTACTTATAACGTTCTAATCTTACAATGAGACCGCACCTACTCTCCATCACCGAATTTAACCAGATTTATGGTATATACAGTGCTTGGCAGTAAATGAAAGTGACAGAAGTGAGAGCTATGGATGGCAAAGTGTTGAGAAGAAACAGCTTTTTTGGCTCAGGTCAGGGGATGCATGAGCAGTTTATGTTAGGGTGGTTTCCAGGCAGTGATTGGAATAGTCAAAAGAACGGTAATTAGAGATTCATGCGGTCGAATCACTGTAGGGGAACTTATTTTATGTTCGATATTCGAGTTACTTGCACTGCACGTATACGTAAAGAAAGCTCAAAATACTGTATTTATTAATACCTCCAGAAATGCCATGAAAAGAAGAATCCGAGCAACATTTGGGATTCCAAATAAATTTCCAGGAAGGGATCTGAAGGCGTAAACGAGAACTTCGAATGTAATATTTCATACTTCTATTACTTTAGAGTCGGTGATTTACATATGTTAAAGTGATATTCATCGTAAAATCTGGATATCTTTCACACCTTATAAACCTCACATTCTTACAATTATTTGGTTTGCATTCATTCATTGACAGCGGATAACTCATCATTCCGCCAAATACTGGCGAGAATAGGTAGTGACACAATTAAACAGAAGTGCAAGACGTTTTAAAGTAATTTTTAGGTAGATATTTTGGTGCAGTCATCCCGGGATGTGATTTGTTTATCTCCCTCGATGAGATAAGAGAAAATTTGAAGCTTTTTGGTTACATTCGTTGCCTACGATAAAGACGGACATCGTTGTGCTGAATTCGTATAATGCATTTTGGGGAAGTGGGGGGGGGGGGGGGGCGTAATGACTTCACAATTGCACGATGACAACCTTCCTTCTTCTTGAAATACAATATGTGGAACACTATTTCGATTTATTTGCAATGTAAGTAATGTAAAAATTGAAAATAAAAACGTTTAGTAGTATTCCACGAGCAGACTTGATCCCACGACGTTCTAATTAACGTTCTCTATTCTCTCCGCTGCCTCAACCGCTACATGGAACTTGGCTGACATAAATAACTATTTCCTCTTCAGATCCGCACCGAAACTGTTGGCCATCTGGAACTCCCGTTTCTGCCACTTTCATTTCTGACCAAGCCCTCCATACACCATAAATTTGGACGATATCGGTGATGACGAGTAGGCTCGTTCCCCTTCTTACATTTCAAGCTGTTTGCTCGAGATGTTAGGTAGGAACAGACAACAACCCATTGCATTAATCACGATTCCTCTCCGGTAACTCATAAATTTCATTTCCTTCGCGACAGATGGTTGCTTTGGAATCAGGCATTTTGTATCAGAATTATGATATCCTGGTAGCGTGGGCCACTCAGTGCGCTGCAGATGTAATCAACTGATAACCCGGCCCTTTGAGCTATTTTATCAAAATATGGCATTGTGCGGTATCCGTAATTGTGCGATAAAGTGTTTACAACAGACAACGATTACTTAGCAAATAACATAGTTTTAAAATTTTTGTTGATAGCATTGTACTAAAATGACAAATTGATGACCAGTTGCTGAGTTTTTACAGTATAATTACGCCCAATAGCGATAAACCCTCTACAGTTCCCCCTAGTACCGTGGAAGTTATTCTGTGATACTGTCCTACTATCCGGTCCATTCTTCTTGTCGACGTCTCATCCTCGCTTATTCTCCAGATAACCTCCTCATTCCATGCCCTATCAGCCCACTTAATTTTCAGCATCCTTCTATAGCACATTTCAAATGCTTCGATTCTCTACTTCTCCGGTTTTCTCACAGTTAATGTCGCTCTACCACACAATTCTGTGCTCTAAACGTACATTCTCAGAAATTTATTCGTCAGATTAACACCTATGTTTGATAGTTATAGATTTTTCTTGGCCAGAAATGCCTTTTCCAATGGATAATCTGCTTTTTATGTCCTCCTTGCTTGGTCTGTAATGGATAATTTTTGTCCTTAGATAGCAGAATTCCATAATTTCATCTAACTCGTGATCACCAATCCTGACGTTAAATTTCTTGCTGTTCTCATTTCTGCCACTTCTCACCTCTTTCGTCTTTCTTCTATTTACTCTCAGTCCATATTCTGCACTCATTGGACTGTTCGTTCCACTCATCTGATCCTGTAATTCCTCCTCACTTCTCTTGAGGATAGGAATGTCACCAGTGCATCTTATCGTTGATAACCTTTCACCCTAAATTTTAATCCCACTCATGAACGTTTCTTTTATTTCTGGCATTGCTTCTTCGATGCATCGATTGAACAGTAGGGGCGAAAGGCTACATTTTTCATTATTAACATTTTGTTGATAATGAATCAGCCACTTTATTAAATTTCTTAAAGCATGTATTAGCGGTTCTATCAACGATTGTCAAGAGTTGCAGTACTTTCATCTTCAAGCCTGGCCTACTGAGATTGCACTGACAGTGCCTCATCTTAATAATAAATATCAAAGTAGCAACACATGTTACAAATACTTGCAGAATGAATGACACAATCCACATGCGTCTCTTTCCAAGTCAGGTGTCAAAAAGACACGTACCGGTACTGCGATGATGCGGAGTTGCCTGAAAAAGAGGACAATCGGTGACCAGTCGCTGAGGTAACCGTGGAAGGAATTCAGACCACAGCACGTCTGCACTCCGAATTGGAAGTGACACCAGTTGCGACGTGTTTCTGTGTAAAGAGCTGGGAAGTGGTGGTAAATAAACTGAGAGTCTCGTAAAATTAATCCCACAAACTGCACGTTTTAGAGCGAACAGGAAGAGGGTAGGAAAGCAAATCTTGGTGTCACTAAGCAAAGGAAGACGTGGTTTCCAGGTGAATGCAGTTTTCATCGGTGGGTTGTCACTAGATTTTAAAATCGGTAATGACTTACTCTCAATTAGAGCGCTGATCATGGACTATAAGATGAAAACAGTGCTTAACTAGATCAAAGACCCGGTCGCGATGGGGCAGAGACCATTAAGGGACAATTAGTTTAGTAACGTTTAATGCGACATAGGAAATCTTCATAGATGTACCATGGGAGCAAAAAGATGATTTATTAGACGGAACACGGTTTCAGACGAAGTCAGTCTGCCGCCCGCAAGTGTTGACGCACACCCAGCCGGCGAAAGACAATCTGAGCGACATGCGGCGATTGGTCGTGGCTCGGAGACACTGGAACTGTACTTCTACGGTTTAGGAGGCCAGAGGGCTATAATTAATACGCTCCCGTTACACCCCACGCCACCCCTGGGAGTACACGTAACGCTCCTAAAGCAACATAGTAATATGCAGAAAGAGCTAACAGTGAAATCCTGTGGAGACAAGCGTGCCGAGACAATGTCGAAGGTTTAAAGTGAAGCCTTCACAACAACAGAGAAGATCTTGTGGAGCAGGAATGCGAAACAGATTTCAGAATAGCTGGGAATTACTGTGGGGTGCACCTCGGAAGTATGGCATTCGCCCCCCCGCCAGAAGTAGAAGTTAATGCTGTGGTTCCATCTGCAGTCGAAAAATTAGCAAACGTCCAGGGCTCTCGGAGAATCACTGGTCAAAGTAGTCAGATAAATTGACCTCCCACTCGGAATCAGAGGACAATACAGACAACACCGAGTAATTATGCTATTTTTGAATATGAACACGTGGATGGGCTCTTTAACACCCCCCGCAGCCACAGGGTATATGTGGCTCAATATGATTGTGTATAGCAGTAGTGTTATGGACAACTGTAGAAAATAGTTAACAACACCTTGTATTTTGTGAAGAAATTACTTGTCATTGTAATTACTACGTACACCTGTGAGAGAGAAATAAAAAAAAAGAAAAGACGACTTACCATAACGGAATTCCCCGAATGGGACGAATATCTGTAGATGTAATTCACATGTATGGACAATGAAATGATCACTGTTTCAGAAATAACTGATTATTTACTCAAGAGGAGAGCTTCATAAATAGAGCAAATCAATAACGCGTGGGTCAAACACTAGCCTTTATTCGATTTGACACTGACTGATGGTGTTATTGAATATCCTATGAGGGATATAATCCCTAATACTGCCCATCTGGAGGTCAGATCGTCTAATTCCTGAGCTGTTTCGAGGATCCTGCCCATAATGCTCCAAACGTTTCCAATTGGGGACAGATCCGCCGACCGTTCTGGCCAAAGTGTGGTTTGATAACCACGAACAGAAGCAATAGAAACACTCGCCATCTGCGATTGGCCAATATATTGCTGAAATGTAAGCCCAGAATAGCGTGCCATCAAGGGCAACAAAACGGACCCTAGAGTATTATAGAGGTACCGCTGTGATGTAAGGGTGCCGTGGATGATGTTAGCAAAATGGATGTCTTGCTGTGTAAAAAATGGCATCCTAGACCATTGCTCCTGATTGTCAGGCTGCATGGCTGGCAACAGTCTCGTTGATATCCCACTGCCCTCTGTGATGTCTCCAGACACACCTTCGTTCTGGAATCTCATTGACTGCACTATACTTGTCTTCCGTGGTCGGTCTCACTTGGCGATGAGCCACGACGACCAATAAAAATGCGTCAGGAGACACACTGGACAGCAGTGAAATACCAGTCTGACTTTCACCCTTCATACAGCCCGGCGGACAGGACTGATGGTTGTAACAACACAAGATACGTCACACAGGGTAGGAAGTATTCCATTTCATTTCGTAGAAGCTATTTCATTATCCTACCTCTACATCTACATAGATACTCTGAAAATCACATTTAAGTGTCTGGCAGAGGGTTCATCGAACAACCTTCACAATTCTCTATTATTCCAATCTCGTATAGCGCGCGGAAATAACTAACACCTATATCTTTCCGTAAGAGCTTTGATTTCCCTTATTTTATCGTGGCGATAATTTCTCCCCATGTAGGTCGGAGGAGAAAGTTGGTGATTGGAATTTCGTGAGAAGATTCCGCACAACGAAATCCGCCTTTCTTTTAATGATGTCCAGTCCAAATTCTGTATCATTTCTGTGACAGTCTCTCCCATATTTCGCGATAATACAAGACGTGCTGCCCTTCTTTGAACGTTTTCGATCTACTCCGTCAGTCCTATCTGATAAGGATACCATGTAGCAGTATTCTAAAAGAGGACGGAAAAGCTTAGTGTAGGCAGTCTCTTTAATAGAACTGTTACATTTTCTGAGTATCCTCTCAATAAAACGCAGTCTTTGGTTAGCCTTCCCACAACATTTTCTATGTGTTCCTTCCAATTTAAGTTGTTCATAATTGAAATACCTAGATATTTAAATGAATTTACGGCTTTTAGATTAGACTGATTTATCGTGTAACCGATGTTTAACGAATTCCTTTTAGCACTCATGTTGATGACCTCACACTTTTCGTTATTTAGGGTCAACGGCCAATTTTTGCACCATTCAGATATCTTTTCTAAATCATTTTGCAATTTGTTTTGATCTTCTGATAACTTTATTAGTCGATAAACGGCAGCGTCATCTGCAAAAATCCTAAGACGGCTGCTCAGATTGTCTCCCAAATCGTTTACATAGGTAAGGAACAGCAAAGGGCCTATGACACTACCTTGGGGAACGCTAGAAATCACTTCTGTTTTAGTCGATGACTTTGCGCCAGTTACTGCGACCTGTGACCTCTCTGACAGGAAATCACAAATCCAGTCACATAACCGAGACGACATTCCATAAGCACGCAATTTCTCTACATGCTGCTTGTGTGGTACAGTGTCAAAAGCCTTCCGGAAATCCAGAAATACGGAATTGATCTGAAATCTTGTCAGTAGCACTCAACACTTCATGTGAATAAAGAGCTAATTGTGTTTCACAGGAATAATGTTTTCTAAACCCATCCTGACTGTGTGTCAATAGAAGGTTTTCTTCGAGGTAATTCATAATGTTCAAACACAATATATGTTCTAAAATCCTGTTGCATATCGACGTTAACGGTATGGGACTGTAATTTAGAGGATTACTCATACTATCTTTCTTGAGTATTGGTGTGACGTGTGCAATTTTCCAGTCTTTGGCAACGGATCTTTCGTCGAGCGAATGGTAGTATGCGATTGCTAAGTTTGGAGCTAATGCATCATCATACTGCGAAAGGAACCTAATTGGTATACAGTCTGGACCGGAAGACTTGCTTTCATTAAGTGATTTAATTTGCTTCACTACTCCGAGGATATTTACTTCTACGTTACTCATGTTGGCAACTGTTGTCGATTCGAATTCTGGAATATTTACTTCGTCTTCTTTTGTGACAGCATTTCGGAAGGCTGCGTTTAGTAACTCTGCTTTGGCAGCACTGTCTTCGATAGTATCTCCATTGCTATGGCGCAGAGAACGCGTTGACTATTTCTTGCCGCTAACATACTTCACATACGACCAGAATGTCTTTGGATTTTCTGCTAGGTTTCGAGACAAAGTTTCGTCGTGGAAACTGTTATAGTCATCTCGTATTGAAGTCCGCGCTAAATTTCGAAGTTCTGTAAAAGATCGCCAATCCTTGGGATCTTGTGTCTGTTTAAATTTGTGGCACGTTTGCTTTGTTAGTTCCGCAATAGTGTTCTAACGGAGGATCAGCTCCGTCTTTTGTTAATCTATTTGGTAGAAATCTCTCAACTGCTGCCGATACTATTTTTTTGAATTCGAGCCACATCTGGTCTACACTTATATTAATAATTTGGAATGAGTGGAGATTGTCTCTCAGGAAGGCGTCAAGTGAAGTTTTATCCGCTTTTTTGAACAGGTATGTTTCTCGCTTATTTTTGTAGGAATTAGGGACTACAATATTCAGTCTCTATACGACAACCCTGTGTTCACTTATCCCTGTATCGGTTCTGAACCTCATTATTAACTCAGGATTATTTGTTACTAAGAGGTCAAGTGTGTTTTCACAAACGTTTACCATTCGCATGGGCTCATGAACTATCTGCTCGAAATAATTTTCAGAGAATGCGTTTAGTACAATTTCCGATGATATTTTATGCGTGCCTCCGGAATTAACTGTGTTAAAAAAAATGGTTCAAATGGCTCTGAGCACTATGGGACTTTACATCTATGGTCATCAGTCCCCTAGAACTACTTAAACTTAACTAACCTAAGGACATCCCACACATTCATGCACGAGGCAGGATTCGAACCTGCGACCGTAGCGGTCACGCAGTTCCAGACTGAAGCGCCTAGAACCGCACGGCCACACCGGCCGGCCAGTTAACTGTGTATTTTCGCCAACATATTGAGGGTAAATTATAGTCACCACCAACTATTATCGTATGAGTCGGGTACGTGTTTGAAATCAAACTCACATTTTCTCTGAACCTTTCAGCAACTGTATCATCTGAATTGGGAAGTCGGTAAAAGTATCCAGTTATTATTTTATTTTGATTGCCAAGAATGACCTCTACCCATACTAACTCACGGGAAGTATCTACTTCAATTCTGCGACAGTTTAAACTACTTCTGACAGCAACAAACATGCCACCGCCAACTGTGATTAGCCTATCCTTTCGGAACACAGTAAGGTTCTTCGCAAAACATTCGGCTGATCTTATATCCAGCTTTACCCATCTTTCAGTGCCTATAAGGATTTGTGAATCAGTGCTTCCTACTAGCGCTTGGAGCTCTGGTACTTTCCCATCACAGCTACGACAATTTACAACAGTTGTGCCAATGGTTTCTCTCGTTCCACGTTCTTCCTGTGTTCAGCCTGCACCCTTTGTGATTGAAGCCCTTCTTGTGTTTTCCCGAGACCCTCTAACCTAAAACACCACTCATTCCACATCACACAGCCCCTGCTACCCGTGTAGCCGCCTCCTGCGTATAGTGGACAACTGACCTATTCAGCAGAATCCGAAACCCAACCACCCTTTGGCACAAGTCGAGAAATCTGCAGCCTACACAGCCGCACAACCCTCTGCACCTCTGATTCGGACTCTCCACTCGGCTCTGTACCAGAGCTCCGCAATCAGTCCTGTCGACTATGCTGCAAATGGTCTTCTTTGCTTTCATCTTGCAAGCAAGACTGGCATCCTTCACTACTTGTCTTAGCCGTTCGAAATCAGAGAGAATCTCTTGTGATCCAAAGTAACACACATCATTGGTACCGTGGTGAGCAACCACCTGCAGTTGGCTGCACCCTGTGCTCCTCATGGCATCCAGGAGGACCCTTTTCACATCTCGAATGACTCTACCCGGTATGCACACGGAGTGCACATTCGTTTTCTTTCCCTTCTTGTCAACCAAGTCCCTAAGTGGCCCCATAACGCGCCTAACGTTGGAGCTCCCAACTATCAATAATCCCACGCTCTGTGATTGCCCGGATCTTGCAGGCTGAGCGGTTTCCTCTGAAACAGGACAGGCGACAGCATCTGGCTCAGCGACAGTGTCAGCTACAGACAACACCTAGGATCTGTTTGTTAGAAAAACGGGGGAGGCCTTACGTACGGTCGCCTGGGAAGTCTTTCGCCATCTGCTTCGCCCGAGGACGACCTCCCACTCGACCACAGGTGAGGGGTCCACCTCAGTACGAGCAGTAACTGGGTGAGGACCGATTGGAGGACCCAGACGTGCTGGGCGTCCGTTGGATTCCTGCTGCCCCACATCATGGTGCCCATCCAATGATGCCTCAAGCTGTATAACAGAAGCCATCACAGCCTGAAGCTGAGAGCGAAGTGTCACCAAATGGGCTCGCATCAGCACACAACGATCGCAGCCCCTGTCCATACTAATGACCCTGGAAAACTAAACATTGATTCTCTGTCATTACTTAAAGAAATACGATCAGTAGCCAGGCAGTTGTACAAACCTGTATAAAGCAAGAAGTGAGCTGATAGAGGGGTGAGGGCGCATATGCTTTCTAACGGGTGCATGTTAAAGTAAGCCAGATCGCTGCTGTAAAATGCTGCCAACAGCCTGCGAAGTACGCAGCCAACATTCTGTAACTGTGTTTTAAATGTATAGCTGTAAATAAATTTGTTTTGTATTAATCTCTCATTAGATCTTAGTTTTAAAATTATTATGAACCTTTGTAGTTAAAGCTATAACGACTCATGGCATTAGGCTTGAGTTAAAATCTAAAGCGACTTCTCCACGGAAGGGAAAGGCGGGAGAAACGTTGTGACGGAAAGTTCAAGAGCAATTCTCTTTGTGAGTCAGAAGGTTTGTGAAGTAAAGTGTGGTGCGATGCCCACGTACTGTATTGTGTGGTGCTTAAAATGAGCACAATCATTGTTAAGCCTACACATATTTCTACCGTATAAAGCAGCTACATGTCAACCAAGCAGAAGTGGCAAAGTTATTACGAGGATCAGTGGGAAGTCGTTGTTTGCTGTGAAGGAGGCAGACATTAGGATGCCCTATAACCCATTGTACTCTCCTAATATTACGATGGGAATTACGACTGGGAAGCCACAGTGTAAAAGCTGCTAAACCATCCATCGGTAGCAAAATCTCGTCGGAGGCTGCAATACGTTGTTCAACGACAGAAAATGGCTGAAGAATTTGTTTGTAAGGTGAAGCTCAGTATTTTCTATTTTTCATAGTGACGACCATATTGTCCTCTGGTACAAGTTAAGTAATACAAGTTAATAGTTTAAAAGCTACAAGCTTTATCGCAGTGTTGTTATTTCAGTATACGTTCAGTGTGTCCTTTTGAGATACTTCGATATTTCGTCGTCAGCAACATTACCAGATGATCAGCAAGTTATACGTAGGCCTATATAAAGTGCTTAAAATTATTATTACCGTATTGAGCAAGCACTAGATTGTGTACAAAGTACCAGCTATTTTATAACACTGACAAGCATAATAACAGAAGTTGTAAAAGAAGACAATTAAACGTATTGAGCAGATTTTCATTACTACAAATAAGATTATTACTGTGGTGTTCGTAAGATACAACTTAACTGACTCATGGCTTGTGACAGACTAAGTTTATGTTTCAACAAGAGTGCAGGAAAGTGTTCTTGTTAGATTGCATTGAAGTACTGTCAGTTCAAAAATTCTTCATGTTGAAAATTATTAGGAAACATCAGTGTAAAAACTCATTTTCAGTCAGTGGTCAATTCTGTTTAAAGACAGCGTCAAAGAAAGATGTTTATTAATTACAAAAATTGCAGATAACACCACCATAGTAGCTATGTATCGTCAGTGCTTAGTAGGATATTTTCCCTCAACATTTCAGTCTTATTCTACATAAAAGATTCTTAAGCAAAACGAGGATAATGGAATGTAGTCGAATTAAGTCGGGTGATGCTGAGGGAATTAGATTAGGAAATGATATACTTAAAGTAGTAAAGGAGTTTTGCTATTTGGGGAGCAAAATAACTGATGATGGTCGAAGTAGAGAGGATATAAAATGTAGACTGACAATGGCAAGGAAAGCGTTTCGGAATAAGAGAAATTTGTTAACATCAAGTATAGATTTAAGTGACAGGAAGTCGTTTCTGAAAGTTTTTGTATGGAGTGTAGCCATGTATGGAAGTGAAACATGGACGATAAATAGTTTGGACAAGAAGAGAATAGAAGCTTTCGAAATGTGGTGCTACAGAAGAATGCTGAAGATTAGATGGGTAGATCACATAACTAATGAGGAGGTATTGAAAAGAATTGGGGACAAGAGGAGTTGGTGGCACAAGTTGACTAGAAGAAGGGATCGCTTGGTAGGACATGTTCTGAGGCATCAAGGGGTCACCAATTTAGTACTGGAGGGCAGCGTGGAAGGTAAAAATTGTAGAGGGAGACCTAGAGATGAATACACTAAGCAGATTCAGAAGGATGTAGGCTGCAGTAGGTACTGGGAGATGAAGAAGCTTGCACGGGATAGAGTAGCATGGAGAGCTGCATCAAACCAGTCTCAGGACTGGAGACCACAACAACAACAACAACAACAACAAAGAAAGTAATACATATGTAGGATCCATATTGTTCATTTGCAGTGTATGTCGCAATTTCAATGTGGTTTTGACTGATATTGTGTGCTCTCCTCCCCTTGTTTATTTGCCAAGTTACTATATCGGTTTCCATCATTCAAAATTAAAGATTATGTGGTATGAGCTTAGCTCTGCAGTGCTTAGAGAGACAAGTGAAATCAAACCGCGAGTAACCGCCCATTACAATTACGGGTCCGGCCGCCAACCACGGTCATTTATAGGCGAAAACTGATCCATATAAGGCTAGAACTGGATGGAGCATCGCACGGAGTGGGGTGCCATTTCATTTCGTAGCAGGAACCCTCTGGTGGTCATCCGCGGCACCCTTACGGCACAGCGCTACGTCGACAACAATATTCCGTGGCCCGTTTTGTTGCCGTCCATAGCAAGCCATTCCGGGCGTCCATTCAACTCTTATAGTTTCATTGACTTCCGACAAGTGGCAGCGCTGTACGGAGCTGTTAAAATGGCGTCTGTAACGGATGTGCGTTGCAAACAACGGGCAGTGATCGGGATTCTTTTGGCGGAAAACCAGGGCATCTCAGATATTCATAGGCGCTTGCAGAATGTCTACGGTGATCTGGCAGTGGACAAAAGCACGGTGAGTCGTTAGGCAAAGCGTGTGTCATCATCGCCGCAAGGTCAAGCAAGGCTGTCTGATCTCCCGCGTGCGGGCCGGCCGTGCACAGCTGTGACTCCTGCAATGGCGGAGCGTGCGAACACACTCGTTCGAGATGATCGACGGATCACCATCAAACAACTCAGTGCTCAACTTGACATCTCTGCTGGTAGTGCTGTCACAATTGTTCACCAGTTGGGATATTCAGAGGTTTGTTCCCGCTGGGTCCCTCGTTGTCTAACCGAACACCATAAAGAGCAAAGGAGAACCATCTGTGCGGAATTGCTTGCTCGTCATGTGGCTAAGGGTGACAATTTCTTGTCAAAGATTGTTACAGGCGATGAAACATGGGTTCATCACTTCGAAATGAAACAAAACGGCAATCAATGGAGTGGCGCCACACCCACTCCCCTACCAAGAAAAAGTTTAAAGCCATACCCTCAGCCGGTAAAGTCATGGTTACAGTCTTCTGGGACACTGAGGGGGCTATTCTGTTCGATGTCCTTCCCCATGGTCAAACGATCAACTCTGAAGTGTATTGTGCTACTCTTCAGAAATTGAAGAAACGACTTCAGCGTGTTCGTAGGCACAAAAATCAGAACGAACTTTTCCTTCTTCATGACAACGCAAGACCTCACACAAGTTTTCGCACCCGAGAGGAGCTCACAAAACGTCAGTGGACTGTTCTTCCTCATGCACCCTACAGCCCCGATCTCGCACCGTCCGATTTCCATATGTTTGGCCCAATGAAGGACGCAATTCGTGGGAGGCATTACACGGATGATGAAGAAGTTATTGATGCAGTACGACGTTGGCTCCGACATCGACCAGTGGAATGGTACCGTGCTGGCATACAGGACCTCATTTCAAGGTGGCGTAAGGCCGTAGCATTGAATGGAGATTACGTTGAAAAATAGTGTTGTGTAGCTAAAAGATTGGGGAATAACCTGGCGTATTTCAATGCTGAATAAAACAACCCCTGTTTCAGAAAAAAAATGTGTGGCATTACTTATTGAACTGCCCTCGTACCTCCGCCCCACGGCCAGTGATTCAACTTTTTACATTAGTGCTCGTCAAACCATTCCTTGCCCAGCTTGATTTCTAGATCTTTCCCCAACTGAGAATGTTTTGCCCATTTCGAACAGCGCCCTACAGCCAGCCCTGGTTTTTGACGATCTAATTAGCCATTGATACAAATTATGGGCGATATCCCTCAAGAGGACAACCAACAGCTCTATCAATCAACTCCAAGGCCTACAACTGTTTGTGCGAAAAGGGCACAGGTGGTTCAACACGTTACTGACTTTCTCAATTTGTGAAGCTCCTTCTCATGACTAAATCATCCAATTTCTCTGAATTTGTAATCACTTGTTTGTCTGGGCATTTGCATCACATCTACCGATTTTCGTCCCATTCGAATAATTCCTTCGTGGCACGTGTATTTATCGTGCACTGTTAGTAATTTATGTGTGAGGCGTTTGGTGTGATTGGGGAGAGGTGATATGAAGGTCGCATGTTTGTGGCAATGGGTTCCGTGCACTGAGGCATCGCGCAGCGCGAGGCTGTGAGGAGCCACTCGCGTTCCATAGCACGACAGATCTCGTTGCTCCGGATTTTTATACAGCTCGCGGTAGCGCACTACCATTTCCTTTTACATTCTTTTTCTAGTTCGTTGTGTATACGTAAGTGTAATATGTTGTGTACATGTTTCATCACATTTTTTGTTATTATATCGTGTTCACAAAATGGGAATGACGCTTGTGTACATGGTGAAAACCACACACGCACCAATATTCCTACTGTAGTGGATACAGGCGCCAGAAGTATCTTGCAGGTAGCAGAGAAAGCCTTTTATCCTTGCAAAGTAGTACATCACACGTACATTGATGGATGGTGGCATTATTTTGCATGTTAGAAGTTTGGGGTTGGCTAAGATCACTCGAGTGTGTTTATGTTTATAGTTGACAATAGAGTCTGTCCATGCGTCTCGCACAGCTGGCACTATTAAACTTAGTGAGCAAAATTATGTAGCGTGTTGGAAGTTAAGGGTACACTAAGGTCGATCGTGTGTAGAAAGTTCCATACATTCTCGATTTTTTTCTTGACATTGTAGTCTATTCACGCGGATCACATAGCTTCCTAGTAAATAAGAAGAAGGCCTTACACACATGGGCGAGCCATACATTATGCATAATAATTGTAGGTTCTAAGTAAGAAAAGAAGGTATCAAACTCAAAACTCTTATGATTGTTCGATAGGAACCAAATTCACTGAGTGAGAACATAGTGAATTGCTGGGAAAAACGTTATGGTGGTACCCATCCAATCGTATCCGCCTTGGCCCGATGCAGTCCTATAACATATGGCATCAACAAGTTATTGTTTTACATGATGATGTGTTTGAACTGACACCCACTTTGTAATCATTTTAGAGAGCTCATCGGTGAACATTACTATTGAGTAAGGTCAGCATGAGTGTCACTTGTCTTAATTATAAGTGTTTTGTGTGTTTTCGTGTTTGCATTAGCGATATATAATTCTTTGATAAATATTATAGAGGTGTCAGGCTAATTTTTGTTTCACATTCTTAGTTATAAATGTCTTGTATGTGTACAGTATTTTCCATTTTGGGTTACATGTTCGTTTTGCATATATCTTACGTGCATCTGTGACGTTATCACGACCTTGAATGTGATTTGTGTGGCAAATGTAACGTTCACTTCTTTTGACCTATTTCTACACTCCTGGAAATTGAAATAAGAACACCGTGAATTCATTGTCCCAGGAAGGGGAAACTTTATTGACACATTCCTGGGGTCAGATACATCACATGATCACACTGACAGAACCACAGGCACATAGACACAGGCAACAGAGCATGCACAATGTCGGCACTAGTACAGTGTATATCCACCTTTCGCAGCAATGCAGGCTGCTATTCTCCCATGGAGACGATCGTAGAGATGCTGGATGTAGTCCTGTGGGACGGCTTGCCATGCCATTTCCACCTGGCGCCACAGTTGGACCAGCGTTCGTGCTGGACGTGCAGACCGCGTGTGACGACGCTTCATCCAGTCCCAAACATGCTCGATGGGGGACAGATCCGGAGATCTTGCTGACCAGGGTAGTTGACTTACACCTTCTAGAGCACGTTGGGTGGCACGGGATACATGCGGACGTGCATTGTCCTGTTGGAACAGCAAGTTCCCTTGCCGGTCTAGGAATGGTAGAACGATGGGTTCGATGACGGTTTGGATGTACCGTGCACTATTCAGTGTCCCCTCGACGATCACCAGTGGTGTACGGCCAGTGTAGGAGATCGCTCCCCACATCATGATGCCGGGTGTTGGCCCTGTGTGCCTCGGTCGTATGCAGTCCTGACTGTGGCGCTCACCTGCACGGCGCCAAACACGCATACGACCATCATTGGCACCAAGGCAGAAGCGACTCTCATCGCTGAAGACGACACGTCTCCATTCGTCCCTCCATTCACGCCTGTCGCGACACCACTGGAGGCGGGCTGCACGATTTTGGGGCGTGAGCGGAAGACGGCCTAACGGTGTGCGGGACCGTAGCCCAGCTTCATGGAGACGGTTGCGAATGGTCCTCGCCGATACCCCAGGAGCAACGGTGTCCCTAATTTGCTGGGAAGTGGCGGTGCGGTCCCCTACGGCACTGCGTAGGATCCTACGGTCTTGGCGTGCATCCGTGCGTCGCTGCGGTCCGGTCCCAGGTCGACGGGCACGTGCACCTTCCGCCGACCACTTGCGACAACATCGATGTACTGTGGAGACCTCACGCCCCACGTGTTGAGCAGTTCGGCGGTACGTCCACCCGGCCTCGCGCATGCCCACTATACGCCCTCGCTCAAAGTCCGTCAACTGCACATACGGTTCACGTCCACGCTGTCGCGGCATGCTACCAGTGTTAAAGACTGCGATGGAGCTCCGTATGCCACGGCAAACTGGCTGACACTGACGGCGGCGGTGCACAAATGCTGCGCAGCTAGCGCCATTCGACGGCCAACACCGCGGTTCCTGGTGTGTCCGCTGTGCCGTGCGTGTGATCATTGCTTGTACAGCCCTCTCGCAGTGTCCGGAGCAAGTATGGTGGGTCTGACACACCGGTGTCAATGTGTTCTTTTTCCATTTCCAGGAGTGTATTTGGGCATGTTTTGTGTCCATTTATGAAGGGCGACCATTTGTGTAAATAGCCGACTAGGTTTGACACGCTAGAGCACAATTTAAAATATAATATTCCCACAGAACCCCACAGTATTGAGTGAAGTGTTTGTGTTACTATAAAGGAGTGAAGTTTTTTTTTTTTTTTTTTTTTTTTTTTTTTTTTTTTTTTTTTTTAAGAAGTGTTTGTGCAGCGAGCCAATGAACGTAGACGGACCACTTCGCCATGACACGAAATCTTCCGTACCAAGAGCTTGAAAGTGAAGACAACAGTTGCCTGATGCCTCTGCCAGACGCCACACGGCGAGCGCGCGAAACGCGAACATTGGAGGCACTCTGCAGCCACGCGAGATAGGTCGTACGAAGGGGCCCTTGCCTCGCTTAAGAATGGACACGTTACGAAGACACTGGCAAACAACGAGAAGCGTGCGGATGACTATGGGTCCCTGCATCCACTAAGATAGAGCGTAGACAGAAAAGCGAAGGAAATGCACACATGGAGCTACTAGAAACTACTCGCTGTTTTAATCTGCCTTAACCAGCGAACATATGTCTAGAATTTGTGCACCCTCACAGGCTTTGGGATGGTGTGTAGATGCGTAGCGCCACGAATTGGGCCAGGGAGACCGGGGAGACTAAAGAACCGCATAAAAATTTTTTTCGGCACTAAGATGATTGCTTATAAATAACTTACGATGAAGATATTACAGTTTCCAGGGCTCACGCAGAGATAGCTGTTACAAAGAAGTGTTGGGTGGCTGGTTTCACAGCAACTACGGAGTACGCAAAAACTTTGGAACAATATGCCACCAAAATACAAACAGCCTCGGTAGCGAACATGTGCGAAAGAAGCGTATCACCCAGTGGCACACTGGCTCACGGAAGACAGAAAATCTACATCCAGCAGTGGAAGGCGTGATCATGAAATGGCGATGAGTCATTGGGTGACATTGGAAATGTTGTGCGCCACTGGCAACGGCAAGTGGAGGAAAAATTCGAGAACCCTGTGAGCTAAGCAGAATGATAGGAAGTGAACCGACAGCCGGTGAGGCATCAAGAAAACAAGAGGAGAAGGAGGCTCTGCCATCTATCTCCCACATAGTCTGCTGACTTTGAATCTGATTAGTACTCACATCATAATACACATCGGCACTTTGTGGCCCTTTTCCGGATGCACGTAAAATGGATGAATTAGTACAGTGCCGTGGTTGGGAATGAATTGTTTAACTGGGAATTGATATCCATTGCCTAACATCTACCTTTCGACAGCGTGATAGTTTTGCTTCGACTACGAAACCCAAGGCGAGCAGTCAACGCAGAGACCATATGAGGGGCTCTCCGTAAAGCTACAGGACACCAAGTAGGGAGGTCGACTCGCCATCGCACATCTCCGTGGCGACGCGCTGTCCGGACAAAGCTTCTGCGACCGCTATCACAACACAAAAAATTACTACGAAGAATGGTGAGATAATTCACTCAACCCTCCTTTCCCTTAATAACTGAGTCGTGTCCACGTCCAGTGAAATACGTCTTGAGATCTCTGATATTACGAGTAGAAAGAAACGGTACTGCACTAAGAGCAAATATTTCATGTTTTAATCCTCTAATCAATCTGTTCTACTCACTTATCAATCCCTTAACCCCATAACCTTTTGCAACTTGATTTCATGACAGCAGTAGTCACTCAGTTATTGATTCCGAGGGTGGGGCGATTTTATTAGTAATTGGCATGTGACATCGTGCCAAAGATGGTTTGTCGTTCAACTCGGGATCATCATATTGATAGTTTGTATGCTATATCATATCACAGAGTTGCCAAGGATTCACTACATTTTTTGCCCCCAACGTGGGGCCATCTCATTGGAGCTTTGCTGAATTTCAGCGATGTGTCGCAAAAGAAAGTGATGAAGAAAACTAGTTTCTACGAGGAAATACCAGCGTTATGGAAAGTACAGTTACCGGACCACAGGAGCCGAGATAAAAAACAAAGTTTGTTGGCTGAAATGGCTACAGATTTCATTAGCTCTACAGAATATCCACAATTTATAGAATCAGGAAAATTAGTTTCGTGACGTTGATCTACTAACAAAGAGAGACAAGCGAAGTTATATTTCAAAGTAATTATTTTGGAACTCAGGAAGTTGGATTTAACAACAAGTAATACACCTGTATCTATGTTTATATGACGTAGTATTTATTGATTAGATAAATTTTTATACTGGGTGTTGAAGAACAGACCTCCAGAAATTTAAGAGTGGTTACTGACTAGTGAAAACGTTAAGTACCGCACGTTTGGAAATGTTTCGTTAACATATATCTGCCTTGTCTGTTTTTTTCCACGAGTATGGCTTTCAAGATGAAACTTGGTTTGACGTTCTTTCATCGTAATTGTTACTTTATCAATTATTAAAATGAATAAACCTGCCTATTAGTAGAAATCTTAGTGTCACAAGCAGTCTCTCTTTAACACTAATGGATTCACGCATAATAGTGTCTTGCTTGGCAATTTTGGGTCCAATTATGAGGAATATTTCTTTCATTACAATTACTATCGCCCTAGTAAAATTTCCATAATGTTGTGGCTCTTCCATCACAAGCTCGACAGTGAAGTTATTGTATGCTCCAAAATCATTCCGCTTCCTAATCCACTCTTTCCAACACGAATGCGGTCCTTTATGTTTTTTTCTTTTTTTTTCAATATAACTGTCAACCTTGCAACTGTTGCCCGCCGTTCCTCCGTCGCAACATCTTTCTTCCCACACAGAACTAAGACTGAAAAACATGTCAGTTCTCACTGACTCTCTCGTCCTTTTGTGTGCTAACGCTTTCGACATCTGCAATCGCAAGACTCTGACACTTACACGAAGTACTCGCAAGTATCTATCAGACAGTTATTATCAGTAAAAATTCGGTGCTAGTGTAAACAATTCTGCAAATACTACATGAGAATACCACACTGTCTCAGAGCAAAAAACTCTCACTTGTTTCCCAGACCTTACAGCCTTTACGGCTGCTAATAAAGAGGCCCTCTCTGATCATCACAAACACTATAGGCTTGCCTTTGCTGAATTCAATGTAGACTGCGACAGGCAACACGACCTCTTTGCAGACGAGTCAACGTTCAGCTTAGTGAATGATGATTTGGTGATGGTCTACAGGCGACGGGGAGTACATTACGACCAACGGTAAGTTGCACAACATTTGCGTGCTAGCCGCACCACGCTCTCACGCTGGGGATAGATGCCATCAGACGGAGCGAATTGATGGCCATCTCGCACGGATAAGCACGTACACATCGTGAAACGAGCTATGGTGCCGAGTGCGAGGCTGTGCTGTCCCAATCGAATGGTACAGTTATAGCAGGAACACTCACCGGTTCACTTGAGTCCAATCGATCAGCGATAGTTTTCGTAACAGGCTAACATCGATCTGATCAACTGGCCTGTTCGAGTCCCGGATTTGAACTGAACTGAAAATTTGTGGGCCAAAATGAAGCGTCATATGAACTTGTCTGACACCGGCCCTACACACACCTGACCAAATGTGGGACGCGCTGTTGGATACATGGGAGAGTCTCGAGGAAGATAGCATACTTACAGACACTGAATCCCTCCATGTCAGTGGCGTGTGGATCTCGAACGAGTCCTGTCCCTGACGTGAAACTTTCCTCTTTTTACATTACTCCAATTTATATTACATTATTTGATACAACTGAGTGTTTGTCAATTTCACATACTGGAAATCATCGTACCTTAAATGTCATTTATTTATTTTATGTTATTTAACACGTAATACAAATAAATTTAAAAAAAAGCAGAAACATGTCAATTTATATCAGAATAGAAATGGTGTCCTAATATGAGAGAGTGTGAGAAAACAACATGACCAATACAAAAACAGGTAAAATAGTACTATGTTCCTTACGACCTGCATTTACTGTGCAAAATAAGCGCAATCAAGGCATTCATAAGCTCTTTTCTAGTCCACATTCATCAGTTTCCCTAGGATAGTATCCCATTCACTGTCGTCATTTTTATAGCCAGTTTTCACAGAAACGACACTGCACAATATGCATTCAGTGTCTTCTTCTTCTCCAGATTACCAGTCTGGAGTACGGTCCTCAGTTAACTTTGTACCAGACTCGGAATGAATGTGAGATTATATTTCGTGAGTTCCTCTCTTCTCTGTCAATTGTTTCAACGTTTTCCTATATTGGGACGCTGTCAGTTACTTAATAGAATCAGAAGTAGCCGATGTACTAGATCAGGTAGCCCTTGATGTGGCATGCTGGTTTGGGAGCTGGCTAATTACCTACTGGACTCACACTTACCGCGCTGTTTGCATCTTGAATGTCAAACTATTGACGTTTTCCTGAGTTACTGCATCTAAGTACGTATCAGTTACATGGGAAGATTCCCGTTTTCCAGAGGAGATTTCTAACATTTTCCAGTGTTCCTGTTCTCAACTAGACCGCTCCAAATACCCTCAGAATCAAAAAGAAGGTTACTACTTGTCCTTGGTTATTTGCTCCACGTGTTTCTATTACTTGGACACAAGGCATTTTAAATGGTCACGTGAATTACACACAAGAGGCTGCATTTTGTGGGTGGAGTGGGAATATTGAACTATTTTGTACTACGGTAGGGTAATTCTTATAGGATGATCTCACTCAGTACAAAATTATATAACCATCAATTGTCTGTACTAATAAACTAATAAGAATACGAGGGCAGAGGAACAACTAACTCATGATATGTTCTTCTACAGTCACTCTGCCTTCATTCATGGGCTTACTGTCATAAATTTATTTACTACATGTTTATTTTAATCGGTCTGCTCCTTTTGTATGGAACATTTTTCGAGACATTGCAGGGTGGCGGATGGAAATGAAAGTTATTATTTCTATACAGTATATTATATTTTCTATTATTTGTTGCTGTTCTCAACACAGGCTCTCTAATTACATTGTTGGCAACCAGAAAGTGATTAGCAAAAACGTGATGCCGGTAATTAGGGTTCACTGTGCCCACTCTGATGGAGAATTTGAGTTATTGATTATTGAAGCTCATTAATCTGTGGATTGAGGATGATGTCTGGGATTCATAGAAAACGCTGTTTCCTATCACAATTTTCACTTATTCTGAAAACGATAAAGCGTAAAATTCCAGACAAATGATTACCCATATCAGCTATCAGAACTGTTCAGAGTCTATTGCGCGAATCCTATCATCCCGAGATAACGAAACTGTTCAATAACCATTACCAGTGTAAATGTTCAAAGTGAACGCTCGCCAAAATTTGATGTTAATACTCATCAAACTCCACGGTAGTAGCGGTAGAGGGTCTATCTTGCGGTGACACGTGAAAATACGACATACGCAAACTCAGAATAAATCACTGGAGTCGCTGCGCTATTAGCTCTTTACCCCAAAGCGAACTCATTGTTAAGAACATATCGAGTTACGTAATACGCCATCCAAGGCTGTTCCTTGCAACTGCACAAATGCGACACGACTTCCAACACGGAGCGCGCGTGGATGCGAATCTAGAAGAGAACTGGGGCCTTACTCTATCTCGCACGCTCTTATTTATATAGCCGCGGTGTGGACCGCTGAAGGCGAGGCCGACAACATTTGCCTTACTGACTAGCCGATGGGCTAGCAAAACACCACTTCAAGTTACTAAATAATTAATTGTTTCATTCGCTGAAGGCCAATGACGCTCTTAATGTAATTGTGAAATCCGCACACAGCTACGTATCTATAATAAAATTATGAAGTAGCTAGGTTAAATACTTTTGGCGAGAGAATTATTTAAGTTGTACTGCACTAAATAGATGAGCTCTGAACCTGCCCTTTGGGAAGACACTACAGCTATAGTTTTATAGCTACCTCTTTGAAACGTCTCACATCTCTGTTAGCGTATCTCTATTCTACCTAAATCTAAACACTCTAGCTTTATCTAATCACTTACTTAATCTATCTTGCTTACATACTTTTAGGACACAATAACAGAAAATCATGAATTTCAACCAAAATATTACTTTGTGAGATCCAGCAAGCTGTTTCCATTAAATTACAATGAAAAAGGAAACCGAACATATATTTTGAAGATTCCAGCTCCTTCCTGTTGCGCCGATTACTTTATGTAAAACGTCCAAATTTCGAAAAACTGTTAAAGTCATTAAACTGAAACTTAAAACATTATTATTTTAGCATCATTCCTGACATGCTATCAACTTTTCAGATTATTTACTTTATTTTTAAGGTATTGCACAACATTCGTGATGGCATAGCTAGTTACAGCGGACTAGCCTGGCACACAATGGAAAGCATATAAATTCTATATGGCGTGAGTACGCTGCTTCCCTGCATCACCCTCTACTTAATATTTTCGAATGCAAATGAAAAATATTAATTAAAAAAAAGGAAGCAAGAGTACAGCTTAACTCCCAACGAAAATGGAAAAAATTGAAATTTAAACATTTAGAAATATTAAAAGAAAACTTATTATGTACTTCAATTATTTAGATTAAAATTGCAAAACTGATAAGAATATCTATGAAATACGTAAACTGCAAGTCTGCAATATTCATTGCACAAATGGCTTGCTCATTAAATTATTCATAAAACATTTATTTAATAGACGCCCTGATACGGCCTAGAAAATCACCCAAAATTTTAAGTAGTTTCGAAATCAATGAAACAATTGGCATACATATTGTCTCAGATACACAAACACATAGACGTGTAAAATTATTAAATTGCCTGGCTCAAGTTTCACCTAATAAGGTGAAAATCTTAAACCTATTAAATTGTCTGTAGATACACTCCTGGAAATGGAAAAAAGAACACATTGACACCGGTGTGTCAGACCCACCACACTTGCTCCGGACACTGCGAGAGGGCTGTACAAGCAATGATCACACGCACGGCACAGCGGACACACCAGGAACCGCGGTGTTGGCCGTCGAATGGCGCTAGCTGCGCAGCATTTGTGCACCGCCGCCGTCAGTGTCAGCCAGTTTGCCGTGGCATACGGAGCTGCATCGCAGTCTTTAACACTGGTAGCATGCCGCGACAGCGTGGACGTGAACCGTATGTGCAGTTGACGCCTTTGAGCGAGGGCGCATAGTGGGAATGCGGGAGGCCGGGTGGACGTACCGCCGAATTGCTCAACACGTGGGGCGTGAGGTCTCCACAGTACATCGATGTTGTCGCCAGTGGTCGGCGGAAGGTGCACGTGCCCGTCGACCTGGGACCGGACCGCAGCGACGCACGGATGCACGCCAAGACCGTAGGATCCTACGCAGTGCCGTAGGGGACCGCACCGCCACTTCCCAGCAAATTAGGGACACTGTTGCTCCTGGGGTATCGGCGAGGACCATTCGCAACCGTCTCCATGAAGCTGGGCTATGGTCCCGCACACCGTTAGGCCGTCTTCCGCTCACGCCCCAACATCGTGCAGCCCGCCTGCAGTGGTGTCGCGACAGGCGTGAATGGAGGGACGAATGGAGACGAGTCGTCTTCAGCGATGAGAGTCGCTTCTGCCTTGGTGCCAATGATGGTTGTATGCGTGTTTGGCGCCGTGCAGGTGAGCGCCACAATCAGGACTGCATACGACCGAGGCACACAGGGCCAACACCCGGCATCATGGTGTGGGGAGCGATCTCCTACACTGGCCGTACACCACTGGTGATCGTCGAGGGGACACTGAATAGTGCACGGTACATCCAAACCGTCATCGAACCCATCGTTCTACCATTCCTAGACCGGCAAGGGAACTTGCTGTTCCAACAGGACAATGCACGTCCGCATGTATCCCGTGCCACCCAACGTGCTCTAGAAGGTGTAAGTCAACTACCCTGGCCAGCAAGATCTCCGGATCTGTCCCCCATTGAGCATGTTTGGGACTGGATGAAGCGTCGTCTCACGCGGTCTGCACGTCCAGCACGAACGCTGGTCCATCTGAGACGCCAGGTGGAAATGGCATGGCAAGCCGTTCCACAGGACTACATCCAGCATCTCTACGATCGTCTCCATGGGAGAATAGCAGCCTGCATTGCTGCGAAAGGTGGATATACACTGTACTAGTGCCGACATTGTGCATGCTCTGTTGCCTGTGTCTATGTGCCTGTGGTTCTGTCAGTGTGATCATGTGATGTATCTGACCCCAGGAATGTGTCAATAAAGTTTCCCCTTCCTGGGACAATGAATTCACGGTATTCTTATTTCAATTTCCAGGAGTGTATTTTTACATACATAGCTACAAAGAAAATGACATGGTTATTCTTGTTACATAAATAAACATTGAAATTTTAGCAGTCTTTTCTACACCTGAAAGAGAACTACACGCCGGCCGCGGTGGTCTCGCGGTTCTAGGCGCGCAGTCCGGAACCGCGCGACTGCTACGGTCGCAGGTTCGAATCCTGCCTCGGGCATGGATGTGTGTGATCTCCTTAGGTTAGTTCGGTTTAACTAGTTCTAAGTTCTAGGGGACTGATGACCTACGATGTTAAGTCCCATAGTGCTCAGAGCCATTTGAACCATTTGAAGCCCATTTGAACTACACTAATGATAACACTTCCACTTTTACATACGTTGATGAACCGCTTTGGCTAATGTTCTGCATTTCAATTCACAAAAATAGAGAGGGGGGGAGGAGGGAAGTTGCTATGGTGTGCGTCCTTCACGTCCACTCTATACTACAATGGGGAAAGGGGAGGCGTCACTGTGAGTTGTGTCCAAGTCACTCCACGCTTTCACGCAGCCACCAGGCTGCCATTATGTGGTTTGTCCTGTAGAACAAAAAAAAAAAAATAGTGCCTCAGGCTCGTTCACTTAATAACTAAGGGAGGGTCACAATCAAATGAGGATATATACAGTTTACCTCTCACTCGTTACTGAAACAAAGTTAACAGAATTGTTTTATAATTCTATCTCATGGTTACTTTCCTGTAATTAAATCGCTGAACAAAGGCTCAATATGCCTTTAATCACGTACCAAAAGAAAATTTATGCCCAAAGCATACAATCATGAAACCTTTAAATCTTAAACTATTATTTCTGGGCCGGAACACTGAACCAATGTTCGGTACATTCCTGACACATCTGTATTTATTTACAAGCTGACTCATCGTCAACTATCTCATTCTTAGAGTCGATATGAGTATACTTAATTATTAGTTCTCATTTTTAGCTTCTCTTTACATTTTAGTAACTTGTGGTAATAGGAGTACAATTGCTGAGTGTTCAAAACACACTATGATTAGTCGATTACTAAATTAAGTTATTGGTCGTTCGCTGCTGTGCCAGTTCCACATTTCATTGAAGTTTAATTATGCTGAGCTATTAATAACATTTCACGTGTGCAGTTATGTTATTCAATTACGTTGCCAGTGTATGTACTTATGTAATACTCACTCCCTTAACAATTTAAAGCACAGGATAGCACATTGGTTTCATTTCTGTGGTGGATTGCAGCTGATCAGTTTGCTCACGTGGCAATCCATTTCCACTCGATCGGATGCTGAAACCACAGGTATTCTCTCTCGACATGCCACTTAACTGCATTAAATAATCATGGACATGCGCTATGCTTAAGTCCTTAAACCTATAGGACACCATGAGCTGCTTTGTCTCATCTAACATAAGGGTACCTATGGTCGCATTCACGCCTCCAACTCATAACCTTAATACGTGTAGGTGTGCCCTAGCACACACTAAACCAAAATAATGGCCAGCTCCAATCTCATAAAAACTTCAAGGACGTGTCCTTCAAGTCTCAACCTCAAGCACTATTCAAGTTCATTATAGTTGCCATTCCTTGCTATACCATGTGAGTTCATCATTACAACTTATCTGCATATATTCCATAATACTAAGCAATCTCTTCTACTATTTACTGTTGGCTCTAATGCAGAAAATAGGTCTCATCGTCACATCAGATTCTGCTTACAAACGAATATGCTTACCTTTTTATTTTACTGTGGAACCATTTCCAACAAAACAACACTTTGTACTTATAATATTACCAACGTTCTTCCTAAAACGTATATATACATACTTGTTACTCAGATACATTAACGTCTCTATTGTTTATTTGTCACTATTAGGTTTGTAACATTCAGTAGTTTCTTCACTAATCGGTGGATAGAAGATATCGAAATCTTGGGGATAGGAAAGGTGGAGAATGAATGAGACCTGAAACTCGGAAAGAAGAACTCACACAGTTGGGACCGCACAGCTGCCACACTGCGTAGAGGTTACAGAACAACCTCCTCCCTACAGAATTCATTTGCTTACTATGAATCTCTTTAGGTCGATCACGTTTCTGAGACCTAATACTTTTTTACTCTTCGGGTACTCCAGCCTACACGCATTTGCATGCGGTTTTCCTATAATCCTGAAACGTCCTTGGCATACGAACATGAATTCTTTTGTTTCTGCTTCTGCTGTGTTCAACCTACCTTTACTCAAATCAACATCTTCGTCCCAATACCTTGTATTTTTCAGAACTCGTATATACAGCTCCCAAGTCTCATCAGTAGTTACTATGTGTTTGTTAATAAATGGTATCGTAATTACTCCAGTTATTGTCAAGACTATTTTTAACTGGCTTCTTTCAAAGTCAACAACACCCTGACACTTTGACAAGAAATCTATGCCAATTAGAACCTCGATACTGAGATTATTTACTATTAAGCATGGATGATCAATCACATTACCATTAACATTAACGGGCAGTAAAGCTTCTTGCTTCACCGTTTTTGACACCTAGCCAGTAGCACCAATTATTCTCAGTCCTGACACCCCCATTACTGTAAGCTTGTCTTTACAAGCAACTGCATCAAATGGGGACTGAGACAACGCACTCACCTCACTGCCACTGTCTACGAGACAACGTACATTGATGCCTAATGTATTTACTAATATTATAGGGTGGCTTATTGTAGGTTGTACAGGTTGTTCCTCAAATTCATCCAACAGTTCCTTTTGGATTTGTCTCCCGCTATAGTGATCGACATCTGTCTTCATTACATTTAGGTCAAGGTGTGTAGGATTTTTCCTGAATCACATTTTCAGGTGCCTTTTCCAGTCGGTCTACTAATTTCAAATCAAAACACCGCACTTCATTACATTTAGTTTGCTGAAAGTGACTCAAATTATTGTGGTCGGAGCGACTCTGCGCCTCCAAACCGGGCATAAGACTAGTTACAGCTAAACTACTTTCATTATTATCGTGGGGTTCCTTCTCAAGTGACAAGTGGTCACATCCACGGGGTTCATCGACCCACAACAGGCTACCCTCTACATTTTCACTTACTTCTTGCCCTAAATCCATCAGCACAATATCAACATCCTGCACAGGCACTTTAGATAAAATCACATCATTCTCATCGTAAATATAAGCATGAATTTCTTCTGCTTCTTCTCCTGACAATTCAGTACTTTGTAGCTCTTCCCTAACATTACGTTGCTGCACCTTCTCTTGCTCTTCCCACTTAGGAAGCGTCTCTAACACGGTATCAATACTGTGAGTGGTTTAATATTTTTGCTGTATCATTGGAGGCTACCGACTCATCTTCCAAATGCTCTGTCTGAATATTTTGATCTGTCTCACCAATCGCTGTAATTACTGGCTTAGGAAAAGCAACCGCCTGGTGAGCGCCAGTGTCGTCATAGACGGGAACTAGTTTTCCTGCCTCTGCCAACTACTGTTTCTCTTATTGCCATTATTGTTAACTGGAACAGCATTGCTTTCCACACTTTTCTTTACTTGCACATTTTCGTTACGAACAAAATTAAAATCATCAGGTTGTCCATGTTGGTTCTGGTTATTATTTCTCCATTTCCTATCTCTCTTAGGAAGGCGAACACCTAATGTTGGGATGTTTACATTGCCATTCTGTTCATTCTTAAAATTACTATTAGTGCTATTGCTATTTCTATCATTATGTGCCTGCTCCTCATAGGCAGCAACACGCTCTACACGTTCCAAATATTCAATGAAACGGTCAAGATTGTTTCTAGGGGCGGATATGATTCTAGTTTGCCAGTACCATGGCAATTAACTTCAAGACTTAGTAATATGATTTCACGTTTCAGCTTTTCCGTAAAATGTGACAGACGTGGCCGGCCACCGTGGCCGAGCGGTTCTAGGCGCTTTAGTCTGGAACCGCGCGACCACTACGGTGGCAGGTTCGAATGCTGCCTCAGACATGGATGTGTGTGATGTCCTTAGGTTAGTTAGGTTCAAGTAGTTCAAAGTTCTAGGGGACTGATGACCTCAGATGTTAAGTCCCTTAGTGCTCAGAGCCATTCGAACCATTTTGACAGACGTGAAATCCAAGCTCTGGTAAACTCTTTGATAGCTTCCCTGCCTGCATTGAAGCGTTTCCGACTCCAAAATTCTCTCAACACCTCGTTCTGCTTAAGACTAGACCACTATTCATTAATGAAAGCTGCCTTAAATTGTGCAAAGGTGCTACACTTACACATGACATCAGCTGACCAACGCATTGCATCACCTGCCATATGACAGCTAATAAATGAAATTTTCTCGCGTTCAGACAAAATTGATGGAAACACATGTTCCTAATGGTTCCATAAATCTAGCGGATGGATATTTTTGTCTGGATCGAACCGTAAGAATTGCCGACACCCGACAAAAGCGGCGTTTGCAGCTGCAACTTTTTGTACACTATCATTACCAGAAGCTACTGAAGCTACTTTACTTTCAGTTTTAGCAATGTTACTGCTAATCGTTTCTACTTTCATTTCATAATTACCTACTCTTTGTACAACATGAGTAGTATCAGTCTTAATTGCTTCTGTCCCTGCTTGACTTTTGCATTAACATCTTTAAATCTATCTGAGCACAGTTCAGATCCCGCCTCTATCTTTTCTGTTAACATCTGCTCCAGTTTCGCATCTTCCTTTTGAAAGTCTTTGCGATCCTCGGCAACTTCGGACTTTACCTTTGTACGCAACTCAGATAATTGCTGAGCAACCTTTTCCTTAATGTAAGCATAGTTGGAATCAATCTGAGCCGGCCAGAGTAGCCGTGCGGTTCTAGGCGCTATAGTCTGGAACCGAGCGACCGCTACGTTCGCAGGTTCGAATCCTGCCTCGGGCATGAATGTGTGTGATGTCCTTGGGTTAGTTAGGTTTAATTAGTTCTAAGTTCTAGGCGACTGATGACCTCAGAAGTTAAGTCGCATAGTGCTCAGAGCCAATCAATCTTATAATTTAAACTGTCCAGATCTGCTTTGAGTTCTACTTGTAACTCCACTTTCAACTTATTGCAGCCAGGCTTGAAAGAAGTTTCTAGTTCTGCTTTAGTGGACTCTAATTTATTGTCCATTACCTCAAACCTTTTATTCAAATTAGTTTGGCTTTCCAAAATTCTGTTATCTAAATCGTCTTTCAACTTATTGCACCTAGCCTTGAAGGAAGTTTCTAATGCAGCTCTCATGTTAGCATTACTCGCTGTCATTTTAGCATTACTAGCTCATATTGTCTGCAATATTACATTTAAATCAATTGCCCCAGTATCTTTGGGTTTCTCATTAGCTGTTTTCTTATCCAACTCAGGTGATGTGAAACTAGACCCAATACCAGAATTATCAAAACTGAATGAAACATCTGATTGATCTGTTATATCCAACTTCTCCTTTTTAAACGTTACCACCTCTGATGACTGTTTCATTTTTAAATCATCAGAGAAACTATCATCCAGGAAATTAACAATATCTGATTTCTGCTTTACTACAGGGGTTCCTGTTATTGAATCATTGCCTCTTTTCGCATTATTGTCAAGAGACAATAGTTTGGGGCTCACTTTAACATTACTATTTTCAAGCAGATTTACATTTGAACCGTTGTCTGGATTTGTACTCCCTTCATCAGACATAGGTTCTGATTTAATTTTAACCTCAGATTCTTTTGGCGGTTCCATCGCCGACAGTATTTTAGCGAAGGTTAGTAAAAGGTTGAACAGCTTTTCACTTAACTTTGTTCCATCTGCACGACGTATTTCGATGCAGGCGTGGCGTACCAGGATTAGTTATGCGGCGCTGCGCGTTGAACTGTAGAAGGCACCTCGACAGCTGCTGTGTGTGTGTGTGTGTGTGTGTGTGTGTGTGTGGTCCGCAACAGCAGGCGCGGTTACAGCCACAACGGACGACTGCAGTGGTGTGAGACTGCCTTCTTGCTATGCTGGCGGCACAGCTACATTCAGTGCCAGCTTCGTCAATCAAGATGTGTTGTAATCCAAGGCGTTGTTAATCCAACTGTATCGTCAATGTGCACAGGTAACACTGTTCATCACTGTCCTATTGTTCAGTTGCGTATCGCATTTCACTCCCTAATTAGAATAATTAAAATAACATTTACTCAGTTTAACCTTGTTTTTCACAGCCGATTAGCACCATATGTGGGGCGGCGGGTGGAAAATAAAATTATTATTTTTATATGTTACACTTTCTGTTATTTGTTGCCGTTCTCAACACAGGCTCTCCAACTACAATATTGGCAACCAGCAAGTGATTATCATAAACATGATGCCTGTAATTTGAGTTCACTGTGCCCACTCTGATGGAGAATTTGAGTTATTGATTATTGAATTTCATTACTCTGATGATTTAGAATGCTGTCTGGGATTAATAGAAAACGCAGTTTACTATCACCATTTTCACTATATTCCGAAAACGATAAAGCGTAAAATTCCAGTCAAATGATTATCCATACCAGCTATCGTACTATCAGAACTGTTCAGAGTCTATTGCGCGAATCCTATAATCCCGAGATAACGAAACTGTTCAGTTATCGATGTAAATGTTCAAAGTGAATTCTCCACAAAATATGATGTTTATACTCATCAAACACCACACTAGTAATGGTAGGAGGTCTGTCCTGCGGCGACACGTGAAAATACAACATACGCAAACTGAGAATAAATCACTGGAGTCGCTCCGCTATTAACTCTTTACCCCAATGCGAACTCATCGTTAAGTACATATCGAGTTACATAATACGGCATCCAAGGCTGTTCCTTGCAACTGCACAAATGCGACGCGGCTTACGATACTGAGTGCGTGCTGATACGAATCTAGAAGAGAACTGGGGCCTTACTCTAGCTCGCACGCTCTTATTAGTATCACCGTTGTGCGGACCGCCGAAGGCGCCGCTAACATTTGCCTGACTGACTAGCCGTTGGGCTATCAAACCACCACTTCAAGTTACTAAATAATTAATTTCTTTATTGGCTTACGGCCAATGAAGCTCCCAATTTAATTGTGAAATCAGCGCACAGGTAAGTATCTATAATAAAATTCTGAAGTGGCTACGTTAAATACTTTCGGCGAGATAATTATTTTAGTTGTACTGCACTAAATAGATGAGCTCTGAACTTGCCCTTTGGAGAAACAAAATGGTTCAAATGGCTCTGAGCACTATGCGACTTAACTTCTGAGGTCACCAGTTGCCTAGAACTTAGAACTAATTAAACCTAACTAACCTAAGGACATCACACACATCCATGCCCGAGGCAGGATTCGAACCTGCGACCATAGCGGTCGCTCGGTTCCAGACTGCAGCGCCTAGAACCGCACGGCCACTCCGGCCGGCTTTGGAGAAACACTACAGCTATAGTTTTATAGCTACTTTTCTGAAACATCTCACATCTTTGTAATTATAGCGTATCTCCATTCTACCTAAGTATAAACATCCTAGCTTTATCTAATCACTTACTTAATCTATCTTGCTTCTGTACTTTTAGGACACAAAAACAGAAAATCATGAATTTCAACCAAAATATTACTTTGTGCGATCCAGCAAGCTGTTTCTTTTAAATTACAATGAAAAAGGAAACTGAACATAAATTTTGAAGTTTCCAGCTGCTTCCTGTTGCGCTGATGATTTCTATGCAAAACGTCCAAATTTCGAAAACTGTTAAAGTTACTAAACTGAAACTTAACACATTATTATTTTAGCATCATTACTGACATGCTATCAACTTTCCAGTTTATTTATTTAATTTTTAAGGTATTGAACAACATTTCTGACATCATAGCTAGTGACAGCGTACTAGGCTGGCACACAATGGGAAGCATATGGATTCTATATGGCATGAGTGGGCTGCTTCTCTACAACATGTCAATTGGAATATAGAATGACACAGAAAATAACCCATGTTATCAAAGGAAATTTAGCTAACCTTACATATTTTTATGCTCTTTCAATAACGTCAGTTCCATTTTTCTTTAGACGTAAGGCCCATGCTCTGTGTCACTCATCCATCCCTATGACATAGGTTCAGGCAAGAAATATTAAAGTATTCTAATCTTTTCAAAGCGGTCGTCCCATAAATGTACTTCATATAGGCATTTATATGCAAAACGTGCAGTTATGTAAATCATTCTAGAGGTTGTCTATTGGTCATTATATAATTATATAAAATTCTGTGAAACATCCTGCGTAATTTTAGTTGGTCACATTTATGCACTTGGCTTACAAAAAACATCATTTCACAGAGTGATTGTCCAAGTCTAGTGTTTCCCTAAGGTGCATACTCTTTAAACATTGCAAAAATAGTATGTTCTACAGCGTTATTTGACAAACTGCATTTACATTTACTTTGACAACTAATATTTGTAATAAGAGTTCGGATCAACCACCAATTTTAACTAATGTTCTTGTTCACAGTGTATAAAAACGTAATACATTAAAACGTTAAAACCCATGGCATTACCATCAAAGAAAATGAGAAGCAATAATTTTACAGAAATAAATACACAAATAAAATTCAGGAAATACACAAATATTTAAAACGTTGAAACATATGGCACCAGTATCAAAGAGAATGACCTACAATAATTTTACGTGAATAAATACAGAAATATTTTCTTAAGACTATCCTGAAAAAATAAGTACTAGATGTTTACAAAACGATAAATATGTGTAACTCTTCAGTGTTCAATAATTATTCTCCTTTTTCCTATTTTCAAGAGTCACTCACTGATTCGGATTTCACAACACATTTTCATCTTCATTTGTGTATGGGGCTGGAAGCTACTGTTTTTGTGAAGTTTAGGAAGCGAAGATCGATTGAGATCGGTCATGATGGCTTTGCAAGTCAGTCTTTTGACCCTCAGTCCATTCTTGATACCATCAGGTTACAAGTTTCTTGCAGAATTGATGATGTGGAAGGGTGCTCGGAATATACAGCAAGGTAAGAGGGTGTACGTTTTGCAACAGCCAAGTTTTCGTCGAATTTGCACACAGTATGAGGGAGGTACAGTCAGGTAGGACCTTTATAGGTCACCTAGAATTCTTCTTCGTTGGGTATGAGAAGTGTGATTGTATCTAGACTTCAGTTTTTCGTGGTTCTTCTTTTTACTATGTTTGTGTTCCTTCTCTTCTGTTGTTCTGTCGTTTCTTTCTCTTGATATAAATACCGTGTTCTGGAAAGGATATCGGTAATTGTGGACTGGTAGGTTATCTGTTTGGTGACATTATATATGGAACTTGAGTCGTTGTGTGACTCAGATTCTTCAGAAGCCAGTGCCAGGTGACTGACTGCTACAGATTATGTTGTTTATCAGCCTCTGTCTGGCAGAGAACAGAAGAAGGAAAAGCAAATAGAAATCACAGTTCTGTACAGCTGGTAGCAGTTGCACCGTAGGATTTACTGACTGTGTCATGTGTGCAGTTTCAAAAAATGGCTCTGAGCACTATGCGACTTAACGTCTGAGGTCATCAGTCGCCTAGAACTTAGAACTACTTAAACCTAACCAACCTGAGGACATCACACACATCCATTCCCGAGGCGACCGTAGTGGTCGCCTGGCTCCAGGATGTAGCGCCGAGAACCGCACGGCCACTCTGGCCGGCATGTGTGCAGTTTGTTTATCTTATCTCCTTCGTGTAATTCAATAGTGAAGACAAGTCATTAGAGCTTGTTTTAACACCCATCTTGACACAAACCAACAGGGCTGCTGCGGATGGCCGCTAGTTACCTGTTCTGTTGTAGCTGGAAGAGGTCTTCAGGCAGCCCCATTTGAACAGGCCAGCTGGTTGCCCATGTCCACGATATGGCTTTGGCTGGCTGATGACATCCCTTGCTTGATTTTCTCTGCAGCTGTGCCGTTAGCCTCCAATTCCATTCGCACATCACGTTGCAGCTTCCGGTGTATCTCGCAAAGTTTCTTTTTTTTCCATTTTGCGCATCCTGTGCCTCCTAATACATGCAATTAGTTCCCAAATTACACAAATACTATACAATACATACCACAAAATCATTGATATGTTTCTGTTACGAAATATAAATTTCTAACCTGCATTCACTTGTGAGATCATTTATCTTTAGCTAGAATTTTGTCTGGAGGGTCCCTATTCTTCAGAACCATCATAGGTGGTATGAATGTAGTACTGTGGGGGAGCTCGTTTATCACCTCCTGAAAATCTTTGAGAAATACATTCCAGCTAGAATGATTCTTTCCACAGTATAGTCTACATAAATTAACCAAATCATTCATCGTTATCGCCGCAGGTTTCGAACTCGAATGAAATCTACCAATAAATATGGGACTTATTTTACGCCTTCTTAGTGTTCTTTTCCATACCTCAGGTTTATATTAAGGGTCCATTATGTGAGATAATACAAACTACAGTTTCCACTTAGTTTATGAAGTCTCTGCACAATGCTCTACCCGCAGTTGCACCAGTTGCCCTTTTTAGTGGTGTCAACGTCGCAGATTTGGATGTCTGCTCCAGTACTACCAATATATATTGATGGCCCCTCGGTGTGTTGGGTAATGGTCCCATTAAATCCGTCGCTGCCTGATGTCTTAGTTTCTCAGGAATAATTGTATATAAAGGAGCCTGGGTCCCTGCAGTTGTGGATTTCGCCTTTCGGCAGTTTTTACTGATGGCTAGTACTTTCATTATACGTTTCTCCATGTTTTTAAAATAGCAGACACTCATCATTTTCATAAAACATTTTCGTGGACCGAAATGTGCGTAACGTAGGTGTGTATACCGTATAAGCTTATTTATTAACTTATTTGGTATGCACAACACCCACAACGAGTCATTAACGTTTGCCTTATAAAAAAGAATCCCTTTTCTCAAGAGGTAGTGCTGTCTTTTGCTGGCCTGCGTCCGATGCTTTCATTTTTATTTTTTTTTATTTTGACTAAATCTGGGTCCTTGTCCCGCTCACTTTGGATATTCCGCATCGCGCCGGCCGGTGTGGCCGTGCGATTCTAGGCGCTTCAGTCTGGAACCACATGACCGCTACGGTCGCAGGTTCGAATCCTGCCTCGGGCATGGATGTGTGTGATGTCCTTAGGTTAGTTAGGTTTAAGTAGTTCTAGGTTCTAGGGGACTGATGACCACAGATGTTAAGTCCCATAGTGCTCAGAGCCATTTGAACCATTTTATTCCGCATCGTTACAGTGACAAAGTTTTCAAATGCAGCCCCATGAGGTAGAACAACGAAAAATGCTTTTGATCTAATTCTTCAGCCGTCTCTACCGTTATACCAATAGGGGAGCGGTGCAGGGCGTCAGAAATGACGTTTGTCGGACCAGGCACACAGACAGAAGCACAGCTACCCACCTCACTAGACTTCCATGTGGAAGTTTGGCGGTTAGGAGAAATTCTAGGGCCCTATGGTCCGTATAGACTTTTGTTTTTCTACCGAACAGAAATTATCTAAGTTTTTTAAATCCCCATACTATCGCAAGGGCTTCAAATTCGCTAACAGAGTAATTCCTTTCACTTTTGGATGGTACCTTGCTACCAAAGGCGATTGTTCTGTGTACTAATTTGCCATCTTGCTCAATCTCCTGAAACACCGTAACTCCCAGACCGGTCTTCGCGCTGTCCGTGGCCATACAAAAATCTTGTGATAAGTCCGTATGTGATAAAATAGGAGCATTGACGAGTGCCGCCTTCAAATTATTGAATTCTCGTTCTGCACTCTCACCCCATACCCAGGGTGTTCCTTTTTCCCGTCAATTGGCACAGTCGCGGACTAGCTAATGTTTCTACATAGATAAACTTTTTATAAAAATTTATTATCCCTCGAAACGCTCTCAGTTGTTTTTTGGTTGTAGGAGTGGCAAACTTTATAATTGTTGACTTCTTCTATGGGTCGGAACTAACCCCTTCTCCTGTTAACACGTGTCCCAGAAAGCTAACCCAACTGCTCCCAAAGCAAGACTTCCTCTAAGAGTTTGTTATGTCTCTCCCAGGTATTTTCTGCTACCAATATATCGTCCACATAACATTTGAGCTTCTCTTTTCATTCTTCACTCAATATTTTGCTAAAACCCTTGATAAATGCAGCTGAAGATACATTTAATCCAAAAGGAAGACTTTTGAATTGAAAACACATTCCGAAGGCAATAAAGGTCATGTATTTTCGGCAGTCAGGATCGAGCTCTATCTGCCAAAAACTCGATCGCAAATCAAGTGAGGAAAACACCGAAATCCCGTGAAATCTTTGAAGTAGCTCCTCAAGTCTTTCAGGGCGATCCGTCTCAGCCACATGAAAGGTATTTATTTGCCGTCAGTCTAACATCAGTCGAATTCCACCGTCCTGTTTATCTACTATGCGTAGCGGACTATTATACTCAGATTTCAATTACACCTTCGTCCTTCATTGTTCGTGGTTCAGCGAGGACCCTTTCACGGTATGACCATGGGATGGCATAAGGAGGCAACCGAAATTGTCTATGTTTTTTTACCTCAAATTTATATTGATACTTCTTAATCCATCCGGTTTTAGGTAAGAAGATCTCTGCGTTATTTTTGAGAGCAAACTCCAACCCTTGCCTGTCCATATTATCAATTCTAGATCCTCGAGTTTCGAATCAATATTACCGTTAATTTCATTTATCTGGTCATATTCTGACTTGAACTGTGCTCTATTCTCATTATTTTATCTACACTACTCCCTCTGAACTGCAAGCCAGCCGCTGTGGCCGAGCGGTTCTAGGCGTAGCACTCCGGAACCGCACTGCTGCTACGGTCGCTGGTTCGAATCCTGCCTCGGGCGTGGATGTGTGTAATGTCCTTAGGCTAGTTAGGTTTAAGTAGTTATACTGTAAGTCTAGCAGACTCATGACCACATAGAAGTCCCATGGTGCTTAGAGCCATTTGAACCGCTGAACTGCGTGTTGGTCCGTGAACTGTAGTTTTAAACAGCTCGCCAGAATTTGAGTTTTTATTGCCATCAAATCTGATTTTATTTTGTTCTCTTTCCCAAACGTTAGCTCCCCTCTTCCTAGATCAATGATAGCTTTCTGCACTGAAAGAAAATTTATACCGATTATTGTATCAGCTATTAGTTTCGGTGTTATGAACAGATTTGCAGTATATATGGTGTCCTTGGCATTCGAAATCTAGACGTGTTTGTTGCGATATTTCCATATAATTCCCAACTAACGTACATCGTACCTTTGTTTTTTGTACTGTGAGCATCGATGGGTTAACTGAATCGTTGCATTTTGCGACCAGCCTCTCCGAACTAGCTGAGAGTTCACTTCCACTGTCTACTACAGCAGCACCCATAATTCCTCCAATTTGCACTTTTACCACCATTTTGGGTAACGTTTCCTTTTCTTCAAGTAATATCTCTCTCATGTCCACATATTCTATAATGTTTATGTTATTACTTCGGAGAAGGTTTACGGCGCTACGGTCGCAGGTTCGAATCCTGCCTCGGGCATGGATGTTTGTGATGTCCTTAGGTTAGTTAGGTTTAACTAGTTCCTAGTTCTAGGGGACTAATGACCTCAGCAGTTGAGTCCCATAGTGCTCAGAGCCATTTGAACCATTGAACCAAGGTTTACGGGCGTATTTTCAATAGTGCCCGTCGTCTAGCCTAGTCATTGTTCACTTTCTGTGTCATTTTAGCGTACTCTCCCACGGTTAGGTGGTCTAATTTCAGTTGATTATTCCCGATTCCTGTTATTATTCATTCCACCCCATCCTCGGTCAGACCGTTGACGAGTTTCTCTATTGTAGCCCCATGATGTGCCATTATTTTGTGGCTCCCATCTGTGTCCATTTTGTTTCCTATATTCTCTGCCATAGTTCTTCCAGTGTACGTTGTACCCACTACTATATGTATGGTCCATATTTGGGTGAGGAGGCTGATTTACATTGTTTTTCCAATTATGGCCTCTATTATTTCCTCCATTGTTCTCCCTTCTTTCAATTAGCACGTCTCTATGCCTACGTTTTTCTCGAGCCTGATGCTCGTTAAAAGCAAATTCCAACTCTCTTAGGATACCCTTGAATCCTTTTGCATCACTTGCACATTGGGCGACGAGCGATTTCTGGTAGGAAATTGACAATTTCATGTAACACAGTCTCATGATCTCAGCCGGTGTGCACGGGACGTCCAGATACTGATTTTTCTTGGCGAAATTTTCGAAATACTTCACAGGACTACGGAACCCTGAACTCTCCAAGTCTCTGCTCATCATTATTTTCTGTTTGATCCTGTTCTGTGTCTCCTTGGACCAGTATTTGTTTAAAACTGTGTCACAGAACTCTTCGTATGACGCGCACGATTTTGCGATGTTCCGTATGCATTCGGCCGATGTTCCCTCGATATGTGAACATACGAAGTCCAGTTTGTACATTAGAGGCCAATGAGGAGGTAATGATAAATCAAACTGCCCAATAAAAGTGTTTGGGAGTAAAACATTACCCTCGTCTTTGTAAAGCTGGAATTTTCGTACAGAGATAAAATGCTTAAAATCGAAAATTTCATTAGAATTTCATCCCACTCGGCCTTCCACATTCTCACATGGTGCTAACGTTTCCTCTCTACTGTTACCTTGGGCATCTTCTCTTCTTCAAATGGCTCTGAGCACTATCGGACTTAACAACTGTGGTCATCAGTCCCCTAGAACTTAGAACTACTTAAACCTAACTAACCTAAGGACATCACACACATCCATGCCCGAGGCAGGATTCGAACCTGCGAACGTAGCGGTCACGCGGTTCCAGACTGAAGCGCCTAGGACCGCACGGCCACACCGGCCGGCTCTTCTCTTCTACTCACTGTCACGTTTTCATCACTGCAAAAATGTCCGATGCTGCGCATTAATGAGTAGCAACTATGCATATGAAATATCTCATTGCTCTTCTCCGAATTCGCAATTTGCGACCCTGTCGTGCCCTGTATAGACGCGGGGACCATATGTGTAGCGATATTTCGTTGCTCTGCAGATACGCTTTCAGTCTGTAGTTGGCGAGCAACTCTTACATTCGAGCACATTCTGGGACCGTTTGTGCTTTGACATGATCGTGCGAAGTTTGAACTGGCTCTTTCGGTTTCTGTTATTTCCAAATCACCTACTATTTCTTTTCGGAGATGTGATTTTTGACAAAGTTACGATATGACTTCCTGAGCTAACTGCTTAATTTCGCTTTCCATGTTTTGTTTAAATTGTGAGAGCTCCACGGTCAATACCTTACTTGGCGCAATTTCTGTCTTTTGCAGCTGCGTTGTTTCTACTTGTTTCAAGCGCCTCTGCAACTTTGTTAATGCACATGTTACTGTCTTTGTCGTATTTTCTGTTTTCTCTAATGCTTGAAGAACAATGTACTTTGCGCCACTCGCTAGTAATCACGCCTCGTTTGCGGTTCTTCTGACCTCCGCAATCTCTCGTTCTAGTTTCTTTGGCAGCTTCATTACCTCGTTTTTCACTTCACTCGTTTCATGTTTTATCGACTGATTGTCGACACTAACGTTTTGAATTTTACTTCCCTTTTCAGAACTAACGTTTTAATTTTTCTTCCGATTTCAGAGCGTACTTCATCATTCCCCCTTTGTATTTGATCTCCCAATTCCGCGCGTACTTCATCATTCCCCCTTTTTATTTGACTTCCCAATACTCTTCCCATTGCTTTCAGGTAGGCAAGGATGTCCAACACACCTGTGTTATTTAAATCTTCCCTCCTTTTGTGACTTTCCATTCCTCTACTCTTTGGTGATCTTCTTCCGTTTTCCCTTTTTTATCACCGCGCGCCCCTTATATGTTGCCTCGTGAAGATAACACTGACGTCGGTCTACCACGATTCTTAGTTGTTCCGGGTTCACTTGGACTCCCTGCATCATAGACCCGTATCTTTAAGATTGCCTCAGTGTGTCTCTGTTCCTCATCTTCGCTATCAGATTCCCCATCACGGGTTTGACTATGTCCGTCATCCTTAAAAGTTCCCTCGGATCGATATTCTCCTCTACTGTGCCTTGTGCTGCTAACAAAGCTAACTCTTTCTCATCCCATAGGCTTTCTTGACTACCCCGTTTATCTGCCATTTCTATATTGTTACAAATAGTGATCTGTTGTGCTCCTCAGCTTGCTTTCGCCCTAGTTATCATGGACTGCTCCCTGATGAGAGTTCTCTTAAAAGTACACACAATTTGCACTACCCACATTTGTTATGCAACGGACATGTAACACAAAATGTCTACAACAACAAGCTAAACTAATGGCAACGTCGTGGGCGAGCAGTGTAGGTACAATGCAAATAAAATACAACGACAAATGACATAACATAAATATCAACAAATTGCAGCCAGCGGGCTGAAGCGCAACGCCTTTGAAAATAAATACAATAAAATACACAAATATTATTTTTAATGTTATCGTGTGACTTTACCAGAGCAAACTATACACGCAAGCTAGTGATCACTATCAACAACACCTAAACATTATAAATGGGAATATATTTTTTTTTAAATTTCCGAGGTTTCAAACCACTTTATGGCTACCATCAGAAGACTCTAAGTAGGATCCTGGTAGGGTAAGCCATATCCAAGATGCCACTCCAGGCGGGTGTAAAATGAATGTGCTCAACGGAAAATACTGAACGCTAAAATGAAGATTTGGCACTGTATGACTGCTCCTGAAGCAGATCTTAAGATCTCTTAATGGTTATATAATCTCCTCGTTTTTGCTCTTTAACCCTTTCAGGGGAAAAATAAAAAAAGTTAATTTTTCCTTGTTTTTATTATCTTAATTTTCATACAGTGAGACAGAAAAATGTAAAAATTAATTGAAATGTACATAAACTGAATACATACAGGGTGGTTTCAAATGAAGCCACTGCCCGTTAAATGTCATCACTTTTGACGATAAAGTAAGAAGCAATTCCTTTCTGCAGATAAGCATAAGGCTACCTGGCAGTGACTACATGTCGATCTGCTTCTGTGGGGTTCTTTCTTTGTGCTGAGTGCACACAACGCCTTGAGGTCCCATGTTTTGGCAGATGTTTTGCTTCCGATATACGTTTCTCATGGGGAACAACAGTTTTGAATTTTTTCCCAGATGGTTCTGACGGTGTACTGGGATGGCCAGGACTATCTTTGAAGACATTACTGCCTACCAGGCCTGTGGCAACACGTCTTCGAAAATCCTTTAACACTTGCTTCGCTGTTGGATTACATAATCGAAACAGAATAAATGGATTTCCAATTGAAATATCGACTATATACCAAAATAATCTTAGCCACCACCTTCGTGATTTCCTGTCTATTGCATAAAAACTGTTCATCATATCTGCCTTATCGACACATCCCATATTTGCGTTATATGATTTCACTATTTTTGGGCAAGGTACCATATGTGATTTTTCCATCCTTCTCTTTACGGCTAACTTCTTCAACACATACAGGCGAATTAATTGTAGAGAGCAACATGACTACAAGTTTGTCTTTCCATTTGACGCAGGCAATGCCATCAAAACGAACAGACCAGTCAAACTCTCCTCTTTGCAACTCTTTGTCTGTTTTTAGCGTAGGAAGTCCTTTTCTGTGTGATCTAATTGTTCCACAGGCATAAAGTCTGTCATCTTTTAGCTTCTGTTAAAGTGAGACACTGGTAAAAAAATTGTCAAAGTATATGTGGCATCCCTTTCCTTCCAAGCCTTTACACATATCTCTCACAATTCTCTATCCTAAGGATTTTTCCACTATGCCTTCAACTTTTCCAGTATATATCTGGAAATCACAAATACACTCCTGGAAATTGAAATAAGAACACCGTGAATTCATTGTCCCAGGAAGGGGAAACTTTATTGACACATTCCTGGGGTCAGATACATCACATGATCACTGACAGAACCACAGGCACATAGACACAGGCAACAGAGCATGCACAATGTCGGCACTAGTACAGTGTATATCCACCTTTCGCAGCAATGCAGGCTGCTATTCTCCCATGGAGACGATCGTAGAGATGCTGGATGTAGTCCTGTGGAATGGCTTGCCATGCCATTTCCACCTGGCGCCTCAGTTGGACCAGCGTTCGTGCTGGACGTGCAGACCGCGTGAGACGACGCTTCATCCAGTCCCAAACATGCTCAATGGGGGACAGATCCGGAGATCTTGCTGGCCAGGGTAGTTGACTTACACCTTCTAGAGCACGTTGGGTGGCACGGGATACATGCGGACGTGCATTGTCCTGTTGGAACAGCAAGTTCCCTTGCCGGTCTAGGAATGGTAGAACGATGGGTTCGATGACGGTTTGGATGTACCGTGCACTATTCAGTGTCCCCTCGACGATCACCAGTGGTGTACGGCCAGTGTAGGAGATCGCTCCCCACACCATGATGCCGGGTGTTGGCCCTGTGTGCCTCGGTCGTATGCAGTCCTGATTGTGGCGCTCACCTGCACGGCGCCAAACACGCATACGACCATCATTGGCACCAAGGCAGAAGCAACTCTCATCGCTGAAGACGACACGTCTCCATTCGTCCCTCCATTCACGCCTGTCGCGACACCACTGGAGGCGGGCTGCACGATGTTGGGGCGTGAGCGGAAGACGGCCTAACGGTGTGCGGGACCGTAGCCCAGCTTCATGGAGACGGTTGCGAATGGTCCTCGCCGATACCCCAGGAGCAACAGTGTCCCTAATTTGCTGGGAAGTGGCGGTGCGGTCCCCTACGGCACTGCGTAGGATCCTACGGTCTTGGCGTGCATCTGTGCGTCGCTGCGGTCCGGTCCCAGGTCGACGGGCACGTGCACCTTCCGCCGACCACTGGCGACAACATCGATGTACTGTGGAGACCTCACGCCCCACGTGTTGAGCAATTCGGCGGTACGTCCACCCGGCCTCCCGCATGCCCACTATACGCCCTCGCTCAAAGTCCGTCAACTGCACATACGGTTCACGTCCACGCTGTCGCGGCATGCTACCAGTGTTAAAGACTGCGATGGAGCTCCGTATGCCACGGCAAACTGGCTGACACTGACGGCGGCGGTGCACAAATGCTGCGCAGCTAGCGCCATTCGACGGCCAACACCGCGGCTCCTGGTGTGTCCGCTGTGCCGTGCGTGTGATCATTGCTTGTACAGCCCTCTCGCAGTGTCCGGAGCAAGTATGGTGGGTCTGACACACCGGTGTCAATGTGTTCTTTTTTCCATTTCCAGGAGTGTATATCCAAACTTATCAGCTCTGATCCAGATTTTGTTTCCCCTCTTGAGTGGCTTTTGGGGCATATATTGTTTGAATGCGATTCGTCCTTTGAACATCACCATGCATACGTCTATAGCTTGCTCCTTAGAAGGTGCATACAATTCTTTGAAGTTTATCAGTATCTGATTGATTAGTGGACGGATTTTATATAATTTGTCATAATTTCTGCTCTCCTTTGAAGGCATAACAGCATTGTCATTGATGTGAATATGTGTCAAAATCCAGCTGAACCTTTTCACCGATATTAGTGAGGAAATGTACTCATCTCGAAGTTCCTTATTGAATGACCAGCAGTCACGATAAGAACAAGGTTTCTTGATTCCCATTAGAATGTTTATAGCCAGAAATACTTTTAGTTCTGCTTTAGAAAGAGGCCTGAAATTGCCACCTTTCTGTGTTGCGTACAGGTTAAACTGGAAAACTGTGTGTTCTAACATAGTGTCACTAAACAGACACAAAAAAAAAAAATCTTCTGGTTGCATACCTTCACTGTCATTTTTAAGTTTCCCTCGTACACCAGCTGCCCGCATCTCGTGGTCGTGCGGTAGCGTTCTCGCTTCCCACGCCCGGGTTCCCGGGTTCGATTCCCGGCGGGGTCAGGGATTTTCTCTGCCTCGTGATGGCTGGGTGTTGTGTGCTGTCCTTAGGTTAGTTAGGTTTAAGTAGTTCTAAGTTCTAGGGGACTTACGACCACAGCAGTTGAGTCTCATAGTGCTCAGAGCCATTTGAACCATTTTTTCGTACACCAGCTTCCTCTGAAATGTTCCCGGCAAAGTTCATTGCACTGACGTCCTTTCTCCATGAAAAATTCGCAATGGAAGACAGTGGCAAATCGTCATTAGTGCTGAAACTATCATCACTGTCATTGTCAAAATGGTCCTCACTCTCACTTTCCGAAATAATTTTAGATAAAACAGGTGTTTTCATTCGCAAATCCAGGTCACTGTCTTCAGCTAGCACATCACTTTCACTGTCACTGCTAGTGTCAAAAATGGTTCAAATGGCTCTGAGCACAATGGGACTTAACATCTGTGGTCTTCAGTCCCCTAGAACTTAGAACTACTTAAACCTAACTAACCTAAGGACATCACACACATCCATGCCCGAGGCAGGATTCGAACCTGCGACCGTAGCGGCCACGTGGTTCCAGACTGAAGTGACTAGAATCGCACGGCCACGCCGGCCGGCGCTAGTGTCAATCTGTGAGTCAGGATCTGAAGGAATATCTGCGAAAAGGCACTCTAGAATTTCCTCGTCCTTTAGTCTGTGAAAATACATCACGTGAAACTGAAAAAAAAATCCTCACACCTATTAATGCTGTTGTTACAGGAGCAGTGGTTTCAAATGGAACCACCACAACACTCACGGAAATAAATGCATTATTTTGGTTATTATTGCATTGCATGTAGTATTAATGTTAACAGCACAGTATTATGCATTTAATACATGCATAAAAGTTACCTAATACAGAAGAATACAGTCACAATTTGAGAACAAAAACGTTCGCGCACAGCGTACAAAAATGGCTATCCAACTCGCCTCACTACTTGCTAATATTTACAGATTTTGAAGCGATTCCAGTGACAGCCGCTAGAGGGCGGCACCAAGTAGGCTGCTGAATGGTGTCCCCAAATGTAGGCACTGCCCTTTTGCCACAAAATGAGAAAATTGTAGGTGGTTTCAAACGGAACCACTTCCCCTGAAAGGGTTAATATATAAATTACAACATATACGTAAATGAATGACTAAGGGAGCTAGTAGTTACTAAATGATAAATGTTATTTCTGCTTTTACGTTTATTGTAGATTAAAACCTATTTATACAATTAAAAATATTATCAATGAGCAAAGGACATAAAGAGATACGAATGGATTTCCTAACTAATGTGATTGATCAGTTGCCCAAATCTGCCCCTTTTTATGGCTACCCGATCTAATATAAATAACGCGAGATGACTGACATTGCCTACGTACCAAACACTAGAAGACTCTACTTTCAAAGATGATTTATTGTAGTGCGCAACCACAGTGAAAATAAAATTCACGTGATCATAGCTGTTAAGCTTTATAGCCCCAATAAGCCGAAGCAATTAGCAATATCACCGCATGTACTTCATCCGGTGCGTCGGAGTGATGGTTGTCGTATATGTCTGCGACGATGGAAGGACCCTCGCTAAATAATAAAAACTCTTTAAAACACTAGGACGGCAGAAGGAGGTCCTCTGACTAGTATGATCTAATACTGTCTTCTCCTCTCTGCGTTCTTCAGACAAGAAACTTGAGTTCCCAGCCACAAGGACGAAATTCAGATAACGTCTCTACATGAGTACAGACAGAGGAAGTGTTCTCAGCCACTGAACGCTGCATACTCAACGACGACTCCCTACCCATAGGCGAAGTCCAGAATCGTATAAGTTCGCAACATTACAGTGCCTAACCGTTCTAACTATAAAATCTCCTGAGAGCAAAGACAGCAAATCCGTCTGTACCAAAAAAAGCTGATACTGAGCGACCGTCAAACCCGGGCGCTCAAAACAGAAGACCTCTTCTCCCCACCACTGGCTTCCCAGCAAAGCTCGGCTCCCATCCCTCGTAATTCAGAAGGCGAATCATATTCTCGAAACCACAGAATATTCTCCCTCTCTACAGATTCTTCTGAACGTCGGCCAACCATATTTTAGTCTTTTGTTGTCCAGCGGGCAAGTTTGCGAGGAAATACCTATACTCGTACAATGGTACGCTTCTCAGAGTAAAAATACTCAGAAAGAACCCAGCCTGCGTTTTCTGAGGTAACGCTTCCTCATTCCTCTCTGCTGTGTCCAAGATTTTAAGAGTTTCCGAAGTTTTATCCGGTTATCCTTCTGCCCCATTACAACACCGGCCAGCCGTCGCTGTATTGTGCTTATGGGCTCAGGTGCTCAGACCGTCCGTTTTGGCACTTTCTGTGTGAGGCAGGACCAACACACTTGGGCGGGCGTTTCCACCCAGGGCTTGAGTTACGCCTCTCGTTTCATTCCCATTGGCGTTCCAACCTCTACTAGTAAGGCAGTCATTCATTACGCCGTTTTGATAATAAAGACACTTCGTCACTTTTCATGCAACAGGCGTTAACAACTTGTTACAAGGTGTACTTGACAATGTCAGTCTTCTTTAATTATTCATATATACGATATACAACCTATCAAATGATACCTAATTCTGGTTGTAAATCACGGCAGTGCATGTAGATGAGTGCTTGTAAGGTGCGAAATTATAGCCAACTTACAAAGTAGTGTGTGAGTCTAGGGACCGATAACCCGAAGAGTTTGGTGCGTTAGGAATTCACAACTATTTGAACATTTTTGAGTAGACAGGAAATTTTTCTATAAGCAATTAAAACCCAACATTTACTTGCAAAATATTAATAACTTAATAGTAATTCTTTTTTATTGAAAATGACATTTACACCTTGAACATTATGCCACAAGTTCTGAAAACGTTAATAAAGGTAAGTCCACTTTCACAACTTACTTAGGGACCGATGGCCCTAGCAGTCTGGTCCCTTCAATCCCACAAACCAACCAACCACAACTTACTTATTTCTGTCGCCAGCAGGTAATTGCACTGAAAAATCGACATTAATTTTCGCAATGAGTAACGAAAAACCAACAAATTGGGAACTCACATTTGTTGAACGTTAATTTTTCCCTAAATATCATCCCACAATCTCAAAAAATGAAATAATAGCAAATCGAGTTTCGCATCCCTATTTTTCCTGCCACCAGCAGATGGCTGCACTGCAAAATCGATCAAAGATGGAGTGATGTACCACACCAATAGATGGGTCCACTGGTAAAAATCGTACTTAGGTCGTTGCTTGTACCATGAGTAAGCAGTTCTCACTCTTAGTGACACATGGCTCTGTAGAAGAAAACACAATATTGAGATGTAAATATATTATTTTCCACAGGTAAGATGTTACAGTATTCTAAAATGGCTGCAAAATATGTCGACAACCAAAAACGTGCGATGTCTACACAGAGCATCCAGGCCTGAAATCAGTTAATAAGATGTCACAATCTTGCAAATATGCAACGAAACATAGCTGTAAATAAATTGGTTTCTAAATGTATGATGCTGCAGATATTCTAAAATATCTGCGAAATACGTCAGCAGTTCTATTAATTCAATGTTTACATAGCCAGTTGAGGGGAAGTTCGATTGTAGACCACGATTTTGTGCTGCTGGCAATATGCTGCTACACAGTTAAATAGCGTAACAGATTTGTAAATTAATCAGTCTTCTACATCTAATATGTTGAATAAACTCTGAAGTATGTGCTAAATACATCAGCAGCCCGACGAAGTGCCAAGTCTACATACCTTGTCTAGTTTAATACATGAAATCACTATTTGACGCCAAAATATTGAAAAAATGGGTCTGCAGTGTAAAAGAAAGAACGATTTAATTTCCAAATATACACATATTCGTCACATTAGTGCCCCCGAATGTCTGAAACATGTGTGCCATTGGTAAATTTCAACGCCTAATAATAGTTGACATTTTACACGATAGATATCGTAAAAGTAACTTAACCAGGCATATAACTGTAGAAGGAAATACGTATGGGCTAAGCAGGACCAATTAGGCCCACCCACAACATAGCCTTAGAAAATATATATATTCCAACATGCGGAAAAGTTCTCGAAAATCATTTTAGATTTTACAAAAACAATGCATCATATTATTCACCAGGAACATCATAAACGAAGCTATTCATTGCCAATTATTGGTTTTACTAAAAATAACACTGAACTACTAAAAGCTATGTAAATAACAGCAATTTGCAGTCAGAAGGCTGAATCTGACCGATATTATTGTTCACAATAATTTTAATAATACAGCAGCAGTGTGAAGAGAGCGATGTCCACGTTGTTAAACACGTAAAATGAGTATCCCGTCTATGCTTTTACATTTCTCGAAAATATCGCTCTCAAACCTGAAACTCTGTAGCATTATACACCGACATAAACACACGCATAGCGCAACTGCCTTATTAAGAAACGAAGGAAAGTTGGTTTAAATGGCTCTGAGCACAATGGGACTTAACACCTGATGTCATCAGTCCCCTAGAACTTAGAACTACTTAAACCTAACTAACCTAAAGACATCACACACATTCATGCCCGAGGCAGGATTCGAATCTGCGACCGTGGCAGTCGCGCGGTTCCGGACTGAAGCGCCTAGAGCCGCTCGGCCACCGCGGCCGGCACGAAAGAAAGGATAAGGTTATTTTATAACCAACAATATTACTTAGACCACAGAAGAACATGTAGCCTACGGCTCCTAAACACAAGACCAAACATGGAAAATGTGAGATACGTGACAGTTATAAAGACAGTGTAAAGGACTATACCTCACACTGATCAACTACAAATTAAGTATTAACACATCTAAATAGCCCATATAACTCATTAAAATGCATGTTTATTCTAATATAAACTAAATCAGTACGAAAAATCAATTACATATACCCAGCAGACATACAGAGCCATCATATGATACCGAATGCTTAACGGAAGACTTTCTATGACTACCCTTCATAGCTATAAATGCTAAAGAAATGCCATAATACGTACCGAATTGGTGCTTCTCGCTACAACGTATAGATAAGTAGACTCGGATGGCGTCAGTTTTTTTTTTTTTTTTAAGTGGATCACAACATGAAATGAAGTCAGAGACTCTACCAGCACATGATGCTGCCATAGTTAGAATATACGCTTAATATCAAACCCTCAACCACGTCGTCAACGTTTGAACTTTGAATAAGCAAAGCTCAAATAAAATGGCAAGGTGTGGTCCCTCAACAATGTAGTGTAAAGCATGATAATGCCAGTTAGCAGAGACGAAGATATCAACGTCGTAATGCACGGAAAGTAATATACTTTAAGCGACAATGGCGATGAGGGATTATCAATAATTGGTGAAGTGACGTAACAGAATAGCTGAAAAGGAAAATACAAGTCAGCAAGACATACCTCAACAGTCATGCATACGGAACGGGCACACAATCCATTCTGTAGTGGTCTTCTCCCGGTAATACCTTAACACTCACTTACCTGTCCACTTTATAATATCTGTAAACTAATTAACAATAACGTTGTCCGCTCCTTGGCTTGTGGTTTGACATATATAATATATTATATAAGTTTTACTCTACAATTGGAGGTCATCCATGTTAAACAGTGAACCCTAACTGTCTTATTGGATGGTATAACAGAAGATGTTGCTGTATATAAGAGTCTCCTGCCGAACAATACACCCCACATAGGATGGATCTTATAGTACTATCGAAGCAATATGGTTCCGTTACTGTACATTTAGGGTGTAGTCTCGTAAGGTAGAACACGAGCTCTGTGTATAAATTAATGGCGTCATAGCGCATTGCGTAGAAAAATTTGCAGTAAATAATAACGTAATGTGATAATTTAATGCTAACTACCACGATTTGTGTGAGAGTACCGAACAGCGAAGGACAGACTGTACCGGTGACGTTACTGTGGATCACAACGCTTCCCCTGTATTAATACAGCACTTCTGTTAGAGTCATAGTAGTTTATCATAGCCATACACAGGTATACTACAGTTAATTGTCTACCTGTACGCCGGTGGACGAACAGCTGAGGGACTTCTGACCCATTGCTAGTAGAAGTGATGGAGTTACAGCAAACAAATGAAGAAGACACATTAGCGGACTGGGTACACGAATACAATGAGTGGAGCCTGCTGTTACTGAATCATAGTAAAATGTCATCAGCGTCCAATTTTCACACGGTGTACACGATTTGACTACAGCAGGAAGGTGGAGCTGCAACGACGTTACTGATTAAGAAAAAACCGATAGTGTTGACATAATGCTCTCAAACTATGCCATTGTAAAGTATAAAATATTACACAGTTGGTGTATATAGCACTTTATGAAGCCTTCCACCTTACATAGCAACATTAGCATATATACCAGTGCAATGTAAATATTGTTTGCTAATGCAAATTCCCAAATAAGGTCTGCTCCTCATAGTCTGAGTATTGTTGTATATAATGGTGTAGTTTTGGGGGTACGGTTATGAACGACGTAGTGGACTTGGTTCCTAAATAAAGAGTTTTGTTATGCATCACAACAGATACCTATTAATTTGTGAACTATGGATTTTACTTGTTGCAATGACAAGACAATACAATACACGCTGAAACTGTTGTAATTACATTGAATGACTACTCTGACTGTTGATGCTATAGGTTCCCAACATGGAACGTACGAGGAAATGGAGAGAGCATATTTAACACAGATATTAGTGTGTCCAAAAGGATTGAACATTGCACCCTCATCGTCCTGGAAGAAGTTTTACACTGTAAAGTACCCTCATTCACGTACTGTTCTGATGACACTGCTTTGTTCATAACTTCCGTTTAATATTTAACTCGTCGGTTGCTCTAACTACCACATTTTTTCTTGGACAGACAGTATCCACAAAGTCAGTGCCCTTTACATGGCTCACAGATATATGTTTGGAGAACCACAAAGCATGTGCTGTCCAAGGATCATCCTTTCCATGCTAATGTTTCGAACAACCACCACAATGAAAACACAATGTTTCATTAGCATTACCGGTGTAAAATTACCCTATTCCACTTAGATTATCTGGTGGCTGCTTAGAGGCAAGAGGCTACTCATCGAATATTGCTAATCTAGCTTCCTCCATGTTGTATTTAGGCCACACTGGTCCTGGCACGATTTCAGCTGAACGGTAATGAGGCGTTGGTTCTGTAAAGGAATTTGGTCGTATTTCCATTCTGCACAGATCTGCCTCCTACATCTATAAATAACAGTATCGATCAACAACTGTCATGAACAGGAATCCCAATTCAATCTGCTACACCATGTGCAGCTTCAATGTAATCAGAGAGCTGATAACTCAGCACAGAAATAACATGCGCCCTGCGACTTGACGGTGCAATCTGAGAGACAGTTCAGGTCCAGGACGTTTCTTGGTATCAGCTGAAGTTGAGGACCTGCGAACCGACGATTTGTCACCGTGCCTGTCGGTAAATATTGGTGCAACTAGAAAACAGGCGCATCTCCCAACTAGTAGCAGCAGCTGTGCTGGACCTGCTGCAGACATGAACGTGAGGAAGCGAGTTCACTTTCTGGACCCTATGAGCATATCAGTTTAAGTACTGGGCGACTGAGGTTTTACCATATAGAGAGAGCCTCGAAGGGAGCCCTGGATTCGAGTAGCAATCAACCGGTGTCGCTTTCATAGTCGTACTGACGAAGTCTCCAAAATCATTTCTTGCGTTCTTCAAGAGGAGCACAGACGACGTATGTTAAATACTTACCTGAAGCCTGTAACTGAAGAGTTGAGAAACAGGAAAGGAAAAAATATTCACAAAGTTCTGTTTACAGATGAATTACTTATTGGTGGACGTGTTATTTATATGACCAATAACAGAACAAAATTGTCTATGTTATCCAGCAATTCTCACAAACCAAAGCATTAGCCTGTTGGTCTCGTCTTCCTCCTTAATATCTCAGGGACGTTTAGCCCATTGAAGGAAGTCATGTTCTACTTTTCCACTACCACAGAAGTCTCCTTTAACACTGTAAAGACCATAGATTGCGGTACTTCTCACCGTGTGATCTTCCGCTCATTCTTTCTACATTTTCTTGGACTTGCACTCTGATTGTACACTTCTAGACGAAATACACCATCGTACCTGTACGCGTGTGTCAGTTTCTCGTAGGGCTCTTAGGTGTTGGGCGACATGCAGCAGGCTTCAGGCATCAGGCATCAGACGTCATGTGTCGGGCGTCACGTGAAATCATGAGACACGGCCAGACGTCAGGCTACCAACACACCAGTTCGAATCTATGGCCTAATGATGTCTCATCTTGTAACGCCGGAAAAGCATATCCTCCTATTTCCATCTATTGCACTGCAAATCTTTTTCCTTATTTTGTTACCTGAAGATATGACATTTCTGTGTCTTTGTATATTGTAATTGTGTTACTGTTTGTATATATATATATATATATATATATATATATATATATATATATATATATGCATTTATGTTGGTTTGTTTTGTGAATATTATTTGTATTTATACGCTGGGTCTGGCCTAGGGAAAACTATGCTATCGAACGAATACATCGATAGGTCGTGTGGAGAACCAAAGTGTTTAGGATCTTTGGTAGTGTTAACTCTGCCGCGTGGAGCGCGGGCAGAGCAGTGTCTAGCTGGAGTAGGGCGGTGGAGCAGGTGTGTTATATGACGCTCCCGCGAGTTGCCGCGCTTTCGGGGTTGGGCAGCATGTAATTGCGCTCGACTTGCTATGATAGTTTCTGACACGGTGTCGCGGACGGGAAGCATTAGCTGGCGCACATCAAGAGCCCGTTTCGCCTGGTGACCGTGTCGAGAAGAAGGCGCGCCAACATCCAGCTTCTGCAACAGCGACGGCCGACAGTGAGTGACTGTCGCCACCTCCTCGATCGACGGCTTCAAACCTTCAATCAACCAACAAGGAAGACTGGAAGCACGTAAAGTTTTGGAACTGTATGGCAGACCTCAGCTTTTGAAACTCTTCAAATCACAAAATTACGGCAATGTAGCATGAACCTTTGTTGCTCATTGTCCCAATTGCATTACCAAGCAGGGTCCCTTCCTTTTCCGGAATGAACCCGAGTGTCGTTGAAATTCAAACGCCAGCATCATTCGATTTCACTGCTTTAATTTCAAAGTTCAGTTAAAGTATTCATAGCTGGCTACAATATTTAGATTACACAAGCACAAATTATGAGTGCGAGTTTTGTTACCATATTTTAGCTTACCTGTGACTACAGCTCAGCTTGGTGCGTACTAAATTTTACTATTGTTAATTGTTCAGAATCATTTAATTCAAGTTCAAAGTTAAATCTCTTATTTCTAAATCGCGTAGATTCAGGTAGCTTTTGAAATGATTGTTGAGGTAGTCCAAGACTAACCGTATTTTACTGAATTTCGATGTGCTTCATAAAGAAAGCTCACTATTAACTTCAGTCACTAAATTAACTTTCGTTTTTCTGGTTTTATTAATTTTTTTGCTAAATTAAGTCAGAGTGTAGCGAAATTTATTACTTCTGACAAACTTTCAGTTTTCACACCACACGTGTCAACCTTCAGATGCCACGCTTCTAGTGCTAATTATATGTGTAATAACCTTTCTTTTTCAGTTACTATAGTTATTGTACTTGTGACTGGCCACCGTAATTTCCCCCAAATCTCAAATATCTAATTACCGCTAGTTAATTGTTAACGTAACGGCCGCACGTTTACTTTCTTTATTAACTTTACCCCTTTTCAAAATTAATTTCCACCAGTTTCATTTGCATTTTCACTTCATTTAGATGTAACCCTTTCCTCCCTCTTTACCGACAAATTAACTTCGGTGACGATTGCTTTTCCCAAATTTCCATTAGGTACACGTGGTTTAATTTTTCACTGTCATTAAGGTCGATAAGTGAGGGGAAGGTTACAATCTTTCTGTAAGCAAGTTCACATATTCAATTCACAACCTAACCCCGAAAATTTACTTGCTATACGGAATATCTCAGTACCATAGAACAATGCTCAGACTATGAGGTATAGATTGTATATGGAAATCCGCACTTGCAAACGGTATTTGCACTGCACTGGTATACATGCATTTATCGTTATGTAAGTTGGAAGGCTTCCTAAAGTGCTATTACACCAACTTTACATTGTATAACGCTTTACAAACACGTAGTTTGAGAGCACTATGTCAGCACTATCGGCTTGTTCTTAACCACTAACACAGTTGCTGCGCCACCTTCCCGTACCTGTAAAATCGTTTTCAGCATGTGAGAAATGGAAGACAGGTTACAGTTTACTATCACTCAGTTGTAGCGGGCTCCACTCACTGTATAAGACCACCCAGTTCGCTGCTGTGCCTCCTACACTTGTATGCTTGAACTCCATCAGTTTTGCTAGCACTGAGTCGGAAGTCCTTCCGCAGTTTGTTTACTGGCGTACTGGTAGACCATTAAGTAGAGGCAGTCTGTATGCGACTATGACAAGCTACTATGACGCCGACAGAAGGGCTATATTAAAACAGGGGAAGCGTTGTTATCCAAAATAATGTCAGCGGTAAAGTCTGTCTTTCGCTGTTTAGTACTCTCTCACACAAATCACTGTACTTACTATTAAATTATAACATTACGTTATTATTTGCTGCCAGTTTTTTGTGCCGCATATGCAATCGCGCCATTACTTGGTACAAAGTGCGCGTGTTATACCTCAAAACACTACAACATAAATTGACATTAACGGAAGCATCCTGCTTTCGTAGTACCGTAACATCCTGCTTTCGTAGTACCGTAAGGTGTGTTCTCGGTGGCGTTTAGTGTTCGGCTTAAGGTGACATCTCGTATATACAGCGATACCTACTGTCATACTAAATGGTAAGACAGTTAGGGTTGATGGTTTGAGGTGGGTGACCTCCAATTGTAGAGTAAAAGTTATATAATATATTATATATGTCAAATCACAAGCCAAGGAGCCACCTTACAGATGTTATAAAGTGACCAGGCATGTGATTGAACATGTTATTACTCGAATGGACACGTGTGTAGAATGGATCATCTGTTTGTTCCGTATGTTCGACTGTTTACGTAATTGCTTGTTGTCTTGTATTTTTGTTTTCAGCTTCCCTCTTATGAAATAAAATTACGTCACATCTACAATTACTATTAATGCCTCACCGCTACTGCTGCTGTAATCACACTGTTTTCCGCGTATTACGACGTCCATATCTTCGTCTGTCTTAACCGGCACTATCATGCTTTACAATATAAATTTCAGGAACGATACCTCGTAATATTTAGAGCCATTTTGTTTGAGTTTTGTTTAGGGGAAATCCTACCATGGATGATGTGGTTGAGAGCTTGACATTACGTGTATACTCCAGCTGGGGCGGCATCACGTGTTGGTAGAGTTTCTAAGGCTTTATGGACGTGATCAACCAGTTTTTTAGAACTCGACGGCTTCCACATTTTGATCTAAATATCAATGCATTATATTGAATAGCATTACTATAATACGTATTGTGGAATTTGTTTATCATTTATATCTATGGAGAGAAGTCATACGATGTCTTGTGTTACTCGTAAGGCGTCTTATGATGGTTCCTTGTGTCTGTAGGTCGTAAAAATAGGTTTTTCGTAGTGATTTTGCTTATATTTCGATAAACATGTATCTTAATGTGTTATACAGTCAATTAAAATGCGACAGTATTTAATAAGTGTGACATGTCTCACAACATATTATGGTAGGTAGTTTTTTTCTGAGATATTGTCTCTGACATTGTCTTTGGAAACGTCACAGCTCGCACTGTTACCATGCTTAGTCATCTGTTTACAAGCTGTAGGCTACATGTTCAAATGCGGTCAAAGTAATATTTTTGGTGATAGTACCTCCTTACTCTTTCCTTCTACTCCTAACAAAGGAACTGTGGTATGCTTGTCTTTGTAATCGTGTTGTGTAGCTGGCGACAGGTATTTATTTTTGTGAGCCTAAGTTTCCAGAAATGCACTGTACAGGTCGAATACACATTTTACGTGTTTAACAACGTGAAAATCGCTCTTTTCGCGCTGTGGTCGTACTATCTGGAATATTGTAAGCAATAATATGGGACAATTGCAGTCAACGAACAATTTAGGGAAGCTTCTACCTTCCAACTGCCATACTTACACGCCTTTCAGTAACTTAGTGTTATTCTTAGTAATAGCAACAACTGGCAGCGAATAGTTTCGTTTATAGTGTTTCTAGCGAATAACATGATGCATTACCTTTGTCCCTCCTGAAATTGTCCTCTACAACTTTTTTAAATGCTGGAGTGCGTATACTTTGACGCTGTGGTGTAAGTAGGCCTAATTAGCTAAATTTATTGTACCTATATGCCTTTTTAGCAAACATATATTTCTTTCTACGGCTATAAACCTGGTTCGGGTAGTTTTACCCAACAAATTGTAGGTCTACCTTCTAAAATGTCAACTGATATTAGATGCTGAAATCTACCACTGGCGCACATACTTTAGACTTTTGGGGGCACTAATTTTACGAATATGTGTATATGTGAAAACTGACTCATGCCTTCTTTTACATTGCAGATGTATGTGACAGCACTTTAACAGATTTGAGCCTTACAGCGATTTCTGTCTCCTTACCTCTATCAGCAACGTAAACATCGTACATTCTGCGCTGTCTGTGAAATACTTTATTTGTGACTGTTCCTAATCAGTTACATTCTGTCTGTATATTTGCCCACATAGCTAACACTTATTTTTTCTGCTGTTAGAAGCCTGATCAGGATAGTTTCACGATACCGGATTTCTAGGCCCACATTCTCAAATTCCAATTGCTATTAGGCCTTGTAAACTACCATTGCGATACAAAGTTTATGAATTTGGGCACTAATTTGGGGAATATGGGATTACGTGGAAATTAATTCGTGCTTTATTTTATATTGCAGCCTTTTTTGCAATATTGTGACACGGAGCATGTTTTCTCGTATATTAATGTCAAGTGCCTATGTAAACATGGCACTTTTCGCGCTGATGAAGCATTTTGCTGCTCTTTAGAAAGTGTTTTTCAACATCTAAGGTGTGGAAAAATTAGTAATTTACAACTCTGTTGCGTTTTTCCACGGTGCAGCATTATACTTTCGGCAGTACGAAATCGTGGCCTAAAAATCGCATTTTCCCTCAACACTCTATGTAAATATCGCATATCTCTGACTGCTGACGTATTTTACAGATAATTGTAGGAATTTCAACATCTTAGCCTTGGAAATTAATGAACTTGTGACTCAGTTGCGCTTTTTACTGTAAACCTATTGTTGGTAAAAGTGATAACTAGTAACTCATGGTACAACCAGCGACATATGGCCGATTTTGAAGAGTGGAGTCATCTTTCGGTATGGTACGTCAATCGATCTTTGATCGATTTTATAGTAAAGCCATCTGCAGGTAACATGATGTACTGGGATGCGAAACTGAAAGTAATACTATTTCGAGTTTTCTGGGTTTGTGGATGGTATTTAAGGTAAAACCCTTGTTCAACAAACACCAACACCTAATTACTTTTTTTTATATTTCATAAGCAAATGTTGATTTTTCATTATTTACAAATGATACGATTTTTCAGTGCACATATCTGCTGGTGACAGGTATAAGTGGGATGTGGAAGTGGATTTGCCTTCATTTATGTTTTCAGGACTTGTGTGATAGTATTTCCAACATATAAGAACTCCTTTCTCGTTATTTATGTCTTACAAGCAATATTGTTATTTAATTGTTCGTAGAGAAATATGGTATCTACTCGTTCCAGCATTCCTGTGTGAATGACATATAGTTTCAAATCAAATTTACAAGTGAGATTTTACATCACCATATATGACCACCCTATGCAACTTATCCCCACCTTGAACTACCTTGGCCTCATCATTGAACATCACCTCACCTGGACTCCTCATCTTCTTACCATCCAAAGCAAAATCACAGTAAACTCCTCCTCCTGAAACTCCTGTCCAACTGGACATGGGGATTGTACCCTTCCATCATCTTTCATACCTACAAATGTTTGATCTGTCCCATCCTTCGTTACGCCAGTGTTGCGTGGATCTCCACCCCTCCTAAATGCTACAAAACCCTTCGAACCCTTGAATGTGATGCGGTCTGCCTTACTTTCGGTATCCGTCTCCCGTCCCCCCTCACGCCATCTCCACATCCTCCACCCCCTTTCCCAAATGAACTTCCAACGTCTCCCCATCCTCGTGAAGTCACTTATGATAGTGCCACAAAAGCAGAGTTATTAAACACGGTTTTCCGAAATTCCTTCACCATAGAAGACGAAGTAAATATTCCTGAATTCCAATCAAGAACAACCGCAAAGATGAGAAACATAGAAGTAGATATCCTCGGTGTCGCTAAGCAGCTTAGATCACTTAATAAAGGCAAGGCTTTTGGTCTAGACCGTATACCAGTCACGTTCCTCTCAGAGTATACTGATACAATAGCTACATATTTAAGAATTATATAGAACCACTCGCTCACAGCATGATCCGTACCTAAAGACAGGAAAATCGCTGAAGTCACACCAATACCCAAAAATGGAAGTAGGAGTAATCCGTTGAATTACTGGCCCATATCGCTAACGTCGATTAGCAGTAGGGTTTTGAAACATATACCGTATTCGAACATTATGAAGTACCTCGAAGAAAACGATTTACTGATACGTAGTCAGCACTCATTCAGAAAATATCGTTCTTGCGAAACACAACTTACGCTCTATACTCATGAAGTAATCAGTGCTATCGACAGAGGATGTCAAATTGATTCCTAATTTTTAGATTTCCAGAAGGCTTCGATACAGCTCCTCGCAAGAATCTTCTAACCAAACTGTGTGCCTATGGAATATCACCTTTGTTGTGCGACTGGATACGTGATTTCCTGTCGGTAAGGTCACAGTTCGTAGTAATAGACACAAAGCCATCGAGTAAAACAGAAGTAATATCCGGCTTTCCCCAAGGATTTGTTATAGGCCCTCTATCGTTCCTGATCTATATTATATATAGGGGACAATCAGAGTGGCTGTCTTAGATTGTTTGCAGATGATGCTGTCGTTTACCGTAATGTAAAGCCATCAGATGACCAAACCGAATTGCTAAATGATTTACATAAGATATCTGTAAGGTGCGAAAAGTGGCAATTAATCGTGAATAAAGAAAAGTGTGAAGTTATTTACATGACTACTAAAAGAAATCCACTAAATTTCGATTACGCGATAAGTCACACAAATGTGAAGGCTCTTGAGACGGGTGTTACGATTAATCAAGGAAAAACCCCAGTTGGGAAACGGGGCCAAAATTAGTTGGTTACTGTCGAGTTGCAATTTTCAATTTATTTATTGTTAACTTCAACCATTAAAAGTCATTTCTTTATCACTTGACCACGAACAGATCCAAAAAAGCTAGTAGGCATGAGTGCCTTTTCAAAACAATTTACCTTACAGTTAACGGCCAAGCCATTTTACTTAAAACCGACTTTGATAAAACATTTGACAACAAATCTAAATTTTCCAAGTAATGAAATTAAAAACTTTACCTTTAATAGCCAAGCCATTTTACTTAAAACAGACATTGATAAAGCATTTAATAACAAAATTAAAACTTTCCAAGTAATGAAACAAAAAACCACCAATTTGACACACCAAGATATCAAATTACAAGGGTTTCGCTAACAGGGAGGCAGAACTAGCATTTTCAAAGAATGCCAAATAGATCAAAACAATCAAAGTAAAGATACAGTCATTCACCTTTTACAATAACTAACAATTTTGAAGCCACGTATTTTAAAAACCCACCAATGAAAGGCAAACTTAACCATTTTTAAATAGTGGCTAAAAGACAAATAGAGTAAAACACAACCATTTAACATTTTACAATAACTAACAATTTTAATACCATGTCCTGCCGACAAAATGTCCTGGGATACAAATAATTAACCGACCGGGTGTAAGGGCGGCCACAATTGTCTCCCGAAGGATGCTCAGGCTGGAAGCGGACTAACAGACCCACAACGCCTCACATTCCGCAGTCACATCGACCTCACGCGAGGCCAGGGGAGGAGGAGGAATCAAATCAGGAACCATAATCCCTGCCCAAAAATACACTTCCTCCCAGGCAGTACTAATAAGAAGCCAAAAGATCACTGTCTATAATTACACCGGCGACAGGGACAGGAAATCCGAACGCAGGAGGCCACAAGGCAGAAAAAATGTAATCTAAAACAATAATCACTGCCCAAAAATACACTTCCTACCGGGCAGTACTAATAAGAAGAGGGAAAGATCACTGTCTATAAATACACCGGCGGCAGGGACAGGAAACCCGAACGCAGGAGGCCACAAGGCAGAAAAGACGCTGGTTGCACAAACCAAAATTCTTCAATTAAGTACTAAACCTTTAACCAACTTAACTTGCAATTTATCAGAGAAATAGCAGGTGAACTCCGATTCAAAAGTTCCTCACACCCGACCGTGTACACGTGGCCAACGTACCCAACTGGGCACAGTCACGCAGCCACGCGCTCTGTCTCCGGAGCTCTCGTCTTCTCTGCACCCACGGCGGCGAAATACCACTCCTCGGGTTCCAGACGGAAAATTTAAAAACATCCGTTGCCGCTCCCAGCAAGTAGTGACTCGGAACCACAGCGGTGGCCCCCGGGTGCTCACAACAAGAGCTTACAGCCTTGTCCCGTCAACTCGTCACACTCGTCTCGCAACGCCAGGATAGGCTCCGCGGCTTCTCAGAACAACAGCCAACTCTCCACCGCCACGCCACGCCACGGTCTCCTCGTACGACATTCTCTAATTCCCGATTTTAAAACCCGACCGACCGACTCGTAACCGCTAGGCAACCAACCGGCCATCCCCCCAAAGATCTTAGTCCCTTACACAAGGCTAACAGGAAGCAACGACTAGAAGATCGATAAGACCAGACACGCCGCCAGAGGGGAATCTCAACAGAATCGTACGCAGTATAACGATAAATATGAAAGAATCAATTAACAATGGAACGGAAGGACAATTTTTACAGCGCCATATATGTTGAGAGCAGACACACGGCTCAGTTCTAGATTCAATTAAATACTTAGGGATTACAATTACAAATAATCAAAATTGGAAGGATTATATTGATAATGTTGTGGCTAGAGCAAACCAAAGACTTTGATTCATTGGCAGAACACTTAGAAGGCGCAGGTGGATCTGACGGATGGCATTGAAAAAGTACAAAGAAGGGCGACTCGTTTCGTATTATGGTGAAATTTGGGAGATAGTGCCACAAACATGATACGTGAATTGCAGTGGCAATTATTAAAACGAAGGAGTTTTTCTTTGCGACAGGATCTCCTCATGAAATTTCAATCACAAGTTTTCTCCTCCGATTGCGGAAGCATTCTGCTGGCACCCACCTACATAGGGAGAAATGATCATCACGATAAAATAAGAGAAATGAGAGCTCGCACAGAAAAATTTAAGTGCTCGTTTTTCCCGCTCGTCATTCGAGAGTAGAGAGACAGCTTGAAGGTGATTCATTGAACCTTCTGCCAGGCACTTTATTGTGAATAGGAGAGTAATCATATAGATGTAGTTGTAGATGTGCTTCGCCCTGATATTTACCCTTCCTTCCAACTCTGACCCTCCTCTTCCCCTCTCCTCCTCCTTTGGGCTCCTTTTACTTCCCCTTCCCCTCTGCTATTTCATCCCCCCTCCCCCTGTCCTCCTCACTTCTCCTTTCCCCTTCCTTGCACTCCCTTCCAATCACCTGCCCCTTGGTGTGCTACCAACTCCACCCTTCCGAACCCCCCTCCCTCCTCTGTCAACCACCCATCTCTCTTTTCTCTCTCCCTCCTCTCAAACTTCCCCACCCCACCTGGTTTTAGTTGTGCTGTTGTTGCCGCCAGTGTCACCATGGTGCGTCTTCTAGTGCTATTTTAACTCTATGTGGCTTTTAGGTAAACGTGCTTCCTAAAACTACCCCCTTTTTGTATATTTTAACTTCCCCTTCTCATGTGGATATTTCATCTTTTATCCCCATATTTATATATATAATGTTCCCCTGCGGTATTCTGTGCAATCTCTTGGCTGATGTGTGGCGAATTGTGCCGCTGGCAGCCCACCCCTGCCTCCACATCGATGTTACTGAAAGTAATTTTATGCGCCTCGTCTGCTACAATTTTAAACGAAATAACTGAGTAATAAACTCCAGTATACAGGTAAACTCAAAACACTGAAAAATAAGCACACTTACTTTGTATTTTCCCTTACCAAATATAACTGACTTCATGGAATAGCTAGACATGCACATTCATAAAGAAGAAAGCATAACACATAACCTAATATCTCAATTCCACTACACTGAATACATCAGAAAGTTCATTGGAATGAGACTGAATTAAAATATTAGAATGTGTTGAACGCTCTGAATCTTGTTTATTAGCAACGTATGTGAGCAGGGGTGTACCTAATATTTCCGTCTGAGTGGGGCGGAGGGGGGCTCAGTTACAAATTGCAGAGCTTAGATGTGTGGTACGCAATCGGGATTTCATTGTAAACTTTGTGCTGCTCCACCTAGAACTTCTTGTCGATAGTGCTAATATACAAGCTACGTGATTTTTAATAATACAAACAGCTTAGATTCGTAAATATTTAATTCGTATGTAAACTGTGTGAAATCTTACAATAAATGATAAATTACTTTCTTTACCTGTAATATTACGAAACTGCCAATGTCTTTGTAGATGTTACATCTCTCACCGTTATCGTATTTGGTCGTCTCTCGTGAGCATGTGTACAAAAAAATGCATGTAGTTCTTTAGTTTAAGTGATATGTCATAATGAAACATTTTACGTGATTAAAATCAAATACATTGATTCCTTCCCTAATAATCGTGCTGTGCGTGTCTTGGTACTTTTGTTACATGTTGGTGTGTTTGAATACAGGTCTTTTAGCGAGCCATATTCCCAAATGCAGCAGTAGTTTGTGGAATATTTGCCATGGATTGTACTCAGTCTTGTGATGCATTATCTTCGCTTCCCTGCTAAATTCGTGATGAAAAAGATACGTTTGGTGATGACAGTTCTCATCATCAGAGTGAATACACTTTACATACTTAGATGCTGTTGCAAACAGAGTAGTTACGGTTTCTGGCGCATTTTAGAATATTTTGCCTTTTGACAACCATCACTTATGAAGTAATATAATTAATCCGAGACTTACAAATCTGGTATTTTCCATCAACTAATCCAACCATTTTCAATAATTGCTGTCAGTTATATGTTTCTAGTGATACGCTATCTAATTCCTCCTCTCCCCTCACGTTGACACGTACTGTGTGGTACACTATCATGTTTTACAGACTGATATATGTGGAAAATAACTAGATGAAAAATAATGTGATACTCCACAACGGAGAAAGTAAAAGCAATCGATCGTTAAATCCGTCGTTTTATTACAGCGCGTAAAGATTTCTACTATTACACTGCCATCATCAGTGTTTATAGCAACAGGCGATATCTGTCCAAAATGTCACATGGTAGACAATATTGATGTTGAGCTTACAGGAATCTGCTCTGCTGTAATAAAATGATGAATTTCGCAATCGATCGAGTTCTTTCCTTCATTGTGTATATTCAACGATCAACGTGCGCAACGGGATTACATGAGTTACAGTACGATTAAAATGCGATAATCGTTGCAAACAACGAATTTTGAACATTTTTACCAATCCAGACACCTGTTGGTGACAGTGAGGACAACCCATCACACAGAGATTGAACGTGGGACACGTTTTCAACAGTGGAGCCATCAGTCGATGACACCAAGCAATTGGGATTTAAAATAGCAGTAGATTTTATTTCACGATTTCAGGATATAAATAATAGCATTTAAGGTGAGAATAATGTCCAACAGCTATGCATTCGCAATTCGTTATTAATATTTAGAATGCAAATGTTGATTTTCAATCCACACATTTTATGAAAGTGCATATACATATACAGACTGGTCAGAAACAGGATGAAAAGCTTGCACGGATGTTTCAGGGTAGATTGTGCTGAGAAATAATCGTTAAGAAAAAAATTTTGATACGGTGTGCCCTTTCGAAGGTAAATAGCATTGTTGTTTGCCAATCAGGCCGTTGCCTACACAAATTCAAGCTGCCTGCCAGATAGAATGAACGTCAGTTGCTCTCACAGCGTAGATGACAGCGCATAAGGGTGCTCCACTTTTGGCTCGGGTTCGATCACTTATACGTCCCACGTACAATTTTGTGTTTCTTTTCTGTTCGGTCTTAGGAAAGTAAACGGTGAACGCATTTGGTACCACTGTCTCTGGTGGCCGCTTGAATTTTAATGCACAACAGCCTGACTGGCTAACTTCAATGCTAATTACCTCGGGAATAGCACAACGTATCATGTTTTCTCTGAAAAATTACTTTTCAGCACAACCTGCGCTGCGACTCACTTACAAGCTTTTCAGACTTTCTCTGATCACCTTTTCTATGTATACGTGTTTGTTCCTCATTTCCTTCTAAACCACAGAACTGCTTCCAACAACTTTGTGCACGTATCACTTACTGACCAGAAAGAGCCGCTGTGATGATAAGAACCACTTACCTATGAAAGGGGTTAGGGTGCTGGTGTCGTAGGCCGTGACATGCGAGTACCACTATTGTACTCATCCATTATTAGAGAATGAGACACTTAGTGTCTTGAAACAAACTTTACACTTAATTTCAAATAATGAAGAATCTTTATCTTGCTGACGATCCCCACAAAACGATGAAAGGAAAAATGTTTATCTATTACTACACTATCGCTGTTGATTCAGCAGAAATGCCACATTAATTCTATACTACCAACTGTATTTGTGACACAGTTTGGAGACAGTATTCAAATATAGTACATAATGAAATATCAAAATTATGTGATTTTATGACGCATAGTTCAAGAATTATGACATCAAACACTGATATGTGTAAACAATTGTCATATCATACATGACGTTTCAATTTATTACTTCTTTACTTCTTACTCTGTTCGGAACTAATTTCGCTGACAATATGGACACATGTCGCTGAATGTAGCAGCCAAATGGTAAGAGACATGTTTCTATAGACATGACGCCATAAAAACTGATCCGTGTGAAAATGAATCTGCAGCCGAATTTCGTTAGCGATACAGGTGGAATATGTCCACAAATATGTGTGAATTCTGTTAAATATATGCGAAATGTATTTGACATTGGCACATGTTGGCAAAGACAAGGGAAAAAAGCTCATTCTAAGCATGGGAAGAAATCATCAAAATTTGGTACCCATATTAGTTAAGATTTATAACTTCGTAATGCTGGGGTGAGAAGAACCAGCCTACTATTGGAGTGAGGGCGTAAATGTGGAGAAAGAAGCGGGGAGGAGGAGATGTACAGACAGAGTGGGAAGGAGTAAATGGTTGGGAGGACGAAGTGGAGTGGTACAGGGATAGAGGAAGTGGATACAAGATGGGAGAGGAGATGATGGACAGCGACATAGAAAAGGAGGACATGAACAGAGAGAGGTGGAGTAAGACCTAGGAAGAGAGAAGGTGGAGGAGGAAAGGAACTGAGAATGGGGGTGAAGGAAATGGATAGATAAAGGAAAGAGGAGAAGATGGACAGCGAGAGGGGAGAGGAGGAATTGGGCAGACTGAGGGGGAATGAGGATATGGACAGGGAGGATTGAGGAGTAGATGGACAGATTGAGGGCGTAGGATGTGACGGACAGAGAGAAAGCCTGGAGGAGATGTAGAGTGGGGGAGGTGGACAGAGGGAGGAAATGGAGGAGAAGGCGTAATAAGAGGTTGGAATATTTACATATCTAAGGAAATGTCCAGTAATCAGCTAAATATTTTAATTTAGTTTTGTAATCAAATACTGGTATATAATTATTTATAGAGATTATGTTACACACCCAATCGAATACTACATAGCAAATGGTACATAGCTCCGAATTAAGTTTACTGATATGACTGGTGACCCAATGAGTAAACGATATCTGGAGATCAGTATTAGACGTAAACTCTGCAGATGATTAGAAGTTTTTTAGCAAATATTTTGGATACTTTTGAGCAGATCCCAGATGAACTCACACTGTAGTAGTGTTAGTAAGCTCTGATATTAGCAAAGGGGATGGAGATGTATGACATACTTTAATTTTCATAAATAATTCGATTCGTTTGTGTACTTTTGATCACTGTCTAGATGGTGGGAGTACACTGTAATTGTGTCTTTCATTTCAATGGTGGAAAAAATTTATAGCTATGTTTGCTGGGGACGAAGGGAGGCGGTAGAGTACGCCATGTCTTTTTTGCAATTTTCCTTAAGTATCATTGCTTTGGTATCGTTTTTACGCAACATTTCAATATTAGTTTCTGACTAGTTGGAAAGAGGAAGGGTAGGAATATAAGGAACTCAGCTGGTCTGAATTTAAATAATGTAACATGACACCAATCTAAGCCAGAAATAATGAATATCACTGATTTTCAAGGAAATAATGAATATCTTCGGCTTTCATGTGCAGGTGTACGTAAATTGTACCACATACCTGGCACCATTTTTAGACATCATTTTGATACTGTGCTCTGATTTGTTGGATATAGTAGGGATTATAAAGCACACAACTCGTCTATGTCCACCATCTTTAATTGTTTGATACTGCACTATATCTGGCTGGAGATATGGAGGGGTCAAGCCTTGCCAGTGATGAGGATGATCATGTCACTCACGATAACAGGGATGGCCTTGAAAAAGGTCAATAGCTTCTCCAAAGTCAAAGTGCGCCTGATTGCCCACGAAGTTGAGCTGTGATATATTTCAGGTGTTCTAGATTGCCCATAGCCTTAATAATCACAACTTTTTCCGCTTATGGCAGTCTATATTGAAATTGTTGATACCGCGTTTTCCCACGCGAAGTGGCCGCGCGGTTAGAGGTACCATGTCACGGATTCCACGGCCCCTACCGCCGGAGGTTCGAGTTCTCCCTCAGGCATGGGTGTCTGTGCTCTTCGTAGGATAAGTTTAACTTAGTTTAAGTTGTGTGTAAGTCTAGGGACCCATGACCTCAGCAGTTTGGTCCCTTATGGATTTACACACATTTGAACATTTGATAGTTTTAGTATGTTGCCATTTTGAAATGGTCGATATTATGTTCAGTGCTGTTACAGCTTTGTTCTCATTTCGAAGAACATTTAATCTAATACTTGGAGAAGCACATAACAAAATACAGAAAGGAATAAGCATAAATGACGTATTTTAGACAATTTTGTTCAGACTGTGGACTCCTTCCTCAGTATAATGTACAATGATGCTCAGCCGCTGTATTGTATTTATGGTGACTTACAACCTTCAATTCATACTGTTGTACCACAAAGAGATGACTTACAAAAATGTCGTAATTAAATTTTGTGGTTTTGTAACATATTAATCTATCTGACAGCGATGGCATAACCATTATTACGCATAATAGTATTCAAAATAATCGTGACAGAAGTGCTAATAATTGCTCTTTATGAGGGTAATGTTTTAGATTTGGATATGAAAATAATTGGCAGCTTTCGCTTTTTTTACCAAGCAGTGCACAAGATAAACTGAATGTATTTTGATCAATGGTGACAGCAGCAAAATGCGCTGATTGTCAAAAACGAAGATATTAATGTGATTTTCTTAAATCACTTTAGGTGAACGCTATAGATTGGTCCTTGATGCACCTGTGACAAAAAATTAGTGCATTTGAATTATGAATGTATTTTACTAAGGGCTCAAGCTAAACAGGAAAGCGTTCTCTCTGTCACTTACAGAGAACCCCACCATTCCGTCCGGCCCGTTTCTGTTGACTACTTCTTCCTAAAGTCATTGCACT